>NW_017536630.1:1144158-1167451 GCF_001853355.1 Bactrocera latifrons
ACTGAAAATGCTCAATTCTGCTATTTTCGACGCTCCTGTTAAATATTGTTGAAATCCGCTTATAGAAAAGAGTACCCCTGCTTTTGTGGTGAAATCCACTAATAGAAAAGAGTACCCCTCCAAAAAATTAAATATCGTAAATTTGGCAACGCGGTGAACCTTCTCTATATTAAACGTTCTCTGTTTCAAGTGCATTGGTTTCAGTCTATGTGTAAGAGCTCGCATTGTCGTGGTGAAAGTGGAAAGAGTCTCGACGGTTAATTTTTTAAAAGACGACTGGTAAGCAAAATATTGTGTACCACTCTGATTTTACAGTTCTGCGATGTTCTAGTGGTATGGTTGCGACATGTTTTTTTAGTTTTTTCAAAAAAAAAAAAAAAAAACAGGCAACAATTAGTTTTGAATTGGTTTGGAAGTGCTTCGGGCGCGAACAACTTTTGTTGGAGTCTGCTCATTTTGAAACGCTATACTGTCGACCGAGGTTTACATTTGGACTCATAACGTAAATTCATGATATATCATCTGTCAAGATATTATAGCCGTGTACGATGGCGGTGCTTTGAATTTTTTTAACATTTCTTTCGCCTTTACTTCAGCCATTGACAAATAACGTGGGATCGTACTTGAACAGATTTTTTTAGAGTCAAATGTTAATGCAATATTGAATATATGCTGATCTAACTGATGTCTGTAGTTGTCTCTATCTCACCATAGGTTACATAGTGATCTTGCAATATCGGTTTGCACACAAACGGACGACCCGCACAAAATTTCCATTGTAGTGATGCTCGATCTAGATCGAATTCACTATACCATCCATAATCAATAGAGGTCTTGAGGTAAACCGCTTCGAAAGTTGTATAAAATAATCGCGTCAAAATGTTAAATTTTTTGGCCGAGATGAATTTTTTAAGTTACTAGAAACATACAAATAGTAGTTATAGGCCAAAACTTTCTAAGTATGTATAAGATAAGGTTGCATAATCTCGAAATATAAAGCAAACTGCGTATATAAGGCTCTGCAGTTAAGGACAAAATTCCTTCTAAGATCTTGAAAAATACATCAAAGATAATTAGTATTTTATGAGAAGAAATAGTGTGTGATATTTTTAGCATATTACGATAACTACTCAATATATAGTATTTCCATATCTTTGAAAAAAAGTAAAATCTCTCATTTTTTACAACTAAGTAGTGATTAAAAATGAGTTTGTTGAACATATGTCATAATAATCACTAATTTTGGTGTAATTTATATATAAATGAGCATCTTTCCACTAGTTAACAATGCAAAAATGTAACAAGTACGGAATTAATCCGTAACTAGTCGCAAAGGAGCATGTGACAAAATTTAATTTTTGGTCTTTTGATAAAAAATAAACTTTTAACTTTTGTTTGATCAAGTTCTATTAGAATTTTAACATACCCTGCGGTATCCAAAAGCCTACTAAAAGACATTAATCCTAAAAAAACATGAAAAAAAACAATTTCTTGTCTAAGGTTCAATTGAAGAGAAATGTTCAAATGTTAGCAAATAGTCTAGCTCTAACCATATTCCGTTCAAACTCTATATCTAACTTTATATATTCAATTCGGACTAATACCTTCCAAAATATTCCAAAGATATGTATTGCAGGAGAATTCATTTCCAACTGAGAGTAGTGAAGCTGTACTCTCTTTAAAAATAACATAATTATTTTGCACAGAATATACAAGTACATATTTACACGTAGTTACCGAAATATGTTTTACCTGTACTGCCCCGTCGACAGTCCTGTACACTCAACTCTCATTTCGTGCGAATGTGCGTGCGTCCACTGAACTGGAAATTTGCGTATCTAGATAAATATATTATGCACAATGTTTTAAACTAATTTGCCGAGCAGAGCAGTCATTAGATTAGCAATGTGGCAGTTTGGAAAAATTGTTGTTAGTGTCGGGTTATTGTGTTCGGGTGATGTTGTTTTGGGCCGCAGCTGAATTAACTGAAATGAAAATTGCTTGATAATGTATTGAATTTGTAACAAATATTATCACACTTTGCCGCAAAGCCTAGTGAACTTTGAAAACACAAATATTTCTTTTTTACCACTTTATACTAAATATTGTGTTCAAGTTGATAAAAGTCGCTAATAGGATTAACAGCTACATCTACATACAATATTAGAACATTACAATTTATTTTTATTAAGCTGATGATAATTGAAAAAAAATGGTATTAATGCACTTATAGTTACTTGAAAAGCTGATAACGAATATATGTAAGTGATGTTTCCAACATAAGTGATTTTGAAAAAAAAATGTTTATTGCGACATAAATTTTATGACATTTAGAATTATCAGTAAGTTTACTTTGCTCTTATCAAAAACTATATTCTTAAAAAACTGATAGTTAAGGGTAAGATATGACCAAGATCTTTATGGTATTAGTTCAATATTATTTGTAATTTATTTGACTGCGGGGGAGTTGTAATTATTAAGTCTAAATTTTTCCTCAGCCATTTCAGTATCTAAATCGAAATTGTATGAATCAAACCAAAGTTTCAGATGATTTACATATGCACAGTTGACCTTGGTCCCGCGATTGATCAAAAGTAATGAGGGAGAGAACGAGTAAATTAATCACTTCTACCGAATCCAATAACATATTATTGAAGACTTCACTGCTGAAATTATGGAATGCATATATTGTTACCTTTGATCTTGCTTCCTGTGGTCATATTTATTTAAATAATTTTGAAAAAATCTGTAGTCCTTTGTTTTTCTTTTAATATATTTGGGCTATTTGAATACAATATCAGGAATATTTATGAAAGGAATTCGGATAGAATCAAACCTGTAGATAAATAAGTTGGCCAGTCAACTTCACCTAATTTGGGTATCAAATATCCCGGGGTATTAATTGAAAAGTTTAATTCGAAGTGTGAAATGGCGCGCCCTAATGACAATGTTTATTTATTTGAAGATACTTCTCCGTTTTCTTTGAAAAGATATTGCCGTGAATGTGCGCTTTTGTCCTTGCAATGGCGTATTACAGATTTAAAGTAGGTTTTCTATTCCACAAAGCGGATCTTCGAGAGCAAATTTAAATTCTACTACAGAGACTTATTGAAAAGGCTATTTAAGTAGTAACGAATACTGTTGGAATAGGAACATTATTCCATTTTAAAATAGTATGAAAATTGATATAATTGGACGGAGCCTTTTCTAAAAGCATTTAAATTTTCTTCTTATTGTCATAGAGGATTGAGCCGTGTGTAAAATTTCATGCAAGTGAGAAAAGTTCTCTAAGCGCCATTGACTTGGGATTAGCCAGAAACGATTATTTTACATATACTCAAGCAGCTTCACGACTTCCGGCCTTTGACCAATTATCCTCTGGGTCGCCTAAGAACATTCGTTCGAAGGCGAGCTAAAGTGAGAAGGTGAATCATCCCTCCCCCGAGTTTTGCGCTGGGTTAAAAAACACCTCGAATGAAAATATATTTAGTATTGTCCTATCACTATCATTGAAAATCCATTAAAAGCTTAAACTTGTTAAGCCCAAATAAAAAATACTAAAAAGTGGAGTTTCTATAGATCTACAAAGTAGGTCTCCATGACCCGCCATTTGGCTCTTAATGAATTTTTGAAGTCGAGTGACTTCTTTATGTTTCGAAGCATAAAAATTCCACGAAAAAAATCTGAAAAGTCTGGAGTACGTTGCATGCATCATTAGTTAATAACGTCCTTCGAGTAATTTGGCCTTGCCGAAGGTGAAATGTTGTTATGATAGAATTCACGTAGCCAGACGTCGCACGGCGCCAGATCAGGTGAATAAGGTGGTTGCGGAACGATATGGGTTGAGTTTTAGCAGCTCACAAAACGACACGTATCTCAAGCACTAATGAATATTTTGACATGAAATTTGATATAAATGTGACTGACAGTACTACCAACCTAAAAAAAAATAATTCTCCAAATTCTTCGACGCGCGCAGTTTAAACTCAAATGTCACTTTATTTTTTTATATAATTGAATCTCTTTTTGGTTGACGATGTGAAAACAAGAAAAAAATTAACTCATAAATCAATGCACGATCATGTTGAGAAGAGTTAATAGATATTTTATTTAAGGTGGTCGGTCTAACTTCCCTTCGAAAAACAGAGCGACCAGATTAGCCACCGAATAAAACATAAGAGATAATTACCTTAAAAAGAGGCGGGCCAAAAAATAGAGCATGAAGAACACTTTAAAACACTAGAATATTATTATTTAAACAAATGGATCGTGAAAAAATATCTATAATATAGAAACAGCCATTGTTCTTTGACTTCACAAAATTTCATCGATTTATCTCTAGTCTATGAGAAAATAGTTTTACAATTTTACCATGCTCTCATTTTCAACCTTCAATAACTTTAACAAAAAACAAAAAAAAAATTTTTTTGACAAAATATTTATATCACGGGGTATGTGTCTGGTCGACTGCTGATTTACAAAATCGCTGATTTTTCGAAATTTTCGTGAACCACTTGACATGGTTTTTTTGCCTAATACTGTGAAAATAAAAATGACGACATTTCACTTAGTGTTATGTATGTATGTATACTGGCAAAAGAGTTTAGATTCTTCTTTAGAAAGTTCAAATATTATTGTTACATTTCAATATTTTGATACAATGCTCTGATTGCATGCAACAAGCTGCTTTAACAAAAGCATCCATATGCGCAAATAGAATTGAACAGAAAGCTGAGTGTATGTGTGTGTAACCTTTACTCTAATTCTCTATTCGCCTTCAGCATACTAAATTATTCAACAACGACGATGGCGACGGCCACAATGACAACGCCGAAAGCAAAGCTTGTAACTTAACTCCAACACACTAACACGTGTACGCGAACAACTAACAGTACCATATTTTAAATTCTTCTACAAACTGCTTTTACTACACCTTTAAAGGGCGCTAAGCATACAGACAACTTGATCGCACTTTCTGTGAGTGTAGCAGCGCCTGTACGTATGCTAAGGTATGCCGTGCGGTACTAAGGGCGACATGTTATTGTATACAGATATACATTTGTTGTTGTATTTATTGTTGCATGAGATTTTCATGTAGCTGGCGTTAGGGTACATCGTGCGCCCCGGGGGCATGTCAGTGTTAATGCTATCTTTGACATGGTTACTTAAACAAGTTTTGGGTATTCCCTTCGGTTACTGATGTTGCTCTAACGGCACTTGCACCAACACACATACGCCCACAATACCAAAACACACTAAAGAAACAATGGAAAGTAAAGCAAAGTCAGTGAAGCAGTAAAGGCAATTGCTGCAAATAAAATAAATATACAAAACTGTAACATTAGCAACAACATAAATATACCGTTGATGCATAACGCAGCACCGCTAAGGCATGAAAACTCTTTTCTGCTCACTTTTTCCTTTGGAATTCCAGTCAACTCTGAGTAATCGCAACAGTTTTCATCTTTGAGAACTCAACATATCTGTGGAAATCTGACTCTATGCCAAACATCGGCCAATATACCTCATTACATATGCTTATTTATTTAAAGTGAGTGTATATTTCGTTGGTATATTTTCACTTATCTTCAAGTTGACAAGACAAAAGTCAAGAGTAGTAGAGAGTATAAATGATGTCGAACAGCAAAATATATGTTGCGCATCAGCGTAGAATACTTGTAATCGTTTTGGGAAATAAACATAATGTCATTTATAAGCATACATTAAGGCGCATATTTGACTTTTCAACCGATAGGTTCACAAAAATGCACCTTTCAAATTTAAGTTAAGAAGGGGGCACCAAAGTAAGTTGTAAAACGTGTGACTTGAGTTTCTATACAATTTTTTTTATCTCAATCTCAAAATAATATAATTTTATCAATGAAAGTTAAAGACATACATATGTGTTAAAGAGAAAAAAATAACGGTGTTTTCAACTATAACTATGTGCTGAATTTTTTTTTAAAAAGCAAGGCTTGATAATGAATTTCATAAAGATCTTCGTAAAATATATCAATAATGGCGTTAAAACAAGGTTTACTCCCTGTAGACATCCAATACAGAGATAGACAAAAATAAGGTACATCTGAAGGGCTTGTATTGAAATGTTTGGTTTTCAAGAAAAATTAAAATACATAAACATTAATGCCATATCCAAAAATTTAGCTTTATTATAAATATTCCACTCCAACCAAGAAGCATAATTTTTGAAAAAATATTTTCAGTAGATGGGGCCGTATGCCGGCAATAACGCATCGAATATTCTTATCTGCGTCGACAAGTGGCTTCTCATAATCCGACAAAAATGTATGCAGTGATGCGTTCAATAAAGCACAGGCCTACAATGCGAAATAATGCGCACACCAAAAGTTTCCTTTAATAAATTGCTGGTTTCATTTATCCTATGGCAGGTAATGTCATCTTGTTTTAACCAAAGGTCGTTTACATCAACATCCAACTCTGACACAAAAAGTTATTAATTTTGGCTCTAACGTTGGTTCTTAACTGTAACATTACGGCCTGCTTCATTTTTGAAGATATGTGGACCGATGATTCACTCTGCTCAGTAAAACACACCACGAGACTTTTTGAAGATCGAACGAAGTCTTTATAAATGGCTTGCGGATTATCAATGCCCCACCAACCAAAAGTGAGCTTTATCGCTGAATAAAATTTTGCTTTTGAAAATCGACATCTTGTCTTGAGCTCATTTACCAAAAGCCTTTACTTGTTTTATGGTATTTCGGTTTTCTTTGCGAGTTTACAAAGTTCAAATCATGCATATAAGATTTGAACTTTGTAAACTCGCAAAGATCCTTTTGCAAAATATTCCGAAAAGAGAATGGACGGCATGGCAGATGGACTCATTCAGGTCTCCTTCTATACTCTGCTCCACAACAGCAATGGCTTCGATGCACACAATACGGCATTTTTTAGTATGCGCATTATCCACTAGAGTAAACATGAAGCTAATCCATGATTCTGACTATTAGACGCAGCGCTTGCATCGCACGAATCGACCCATTATTTTGGCAATAAATTTGTAAGACATGCAAACGTTGTGCCGGGGTAAGTCTGTTCACTACCAAATATCAGTTCAAACTGAGAATAAATGAAGTAACAACTGTGGAAAGTAATGCCTCATTGAAAACTATTCTAATAAAAAGTGCTCTTATCTATTGCAGGATTGAAAATGGTGAAGTTTACGAAGAATCATTATTGCCATTCTTACTGGAATCAGTGTTTAATCTCTAGTCAGATTTGGTTCTGAAGACTACCCGTATACATTGTCTCACTAAATCGTCATTCGACAACTCACGCAAACAAAAGCTAGAGGTAGTTCTTGCGCTTGCTAATTCATCAGACGCTTTGACTTAATAGTATATCCCAGTTATACGAAAGCCTGGTCCGTCCAAATTCACTTAAATGGCAAAAAGATTGAAAATGGATATCTGGCTTCAATGGGAATACGGAAGAGCTACTTAAGAAGAAGATCCAGGCCTTTCCAAAAAAAGTGATATGATTTTTTTAAATCGAACTTAATTTATTTATTAACTATTCCCTCGGTTTCATTAAAGTACCTCCCATACAATTATTAATCTTATGGTGTAAAGTCATTCGGACGTTCGAAAACCTGATAATAGTTATATGGGGTCATGTTTTCGCCCAATTTTGATAAACTGTTATGAGCAGAGCACGCTCTCCCAATTTTATTAAGATAAATTTTAACTCGGAAGTTCGAAAATCCTTATATTAGGCATATAGGGGAAAAAGGAAGTATTGGCATAGGAATGTGAGAATTTTCACAACGGCTCCCATAATGCCCTCTTATATAATCTCGAGGGCAAAATTCAATACTTCTGGCATATTTACATGGGGAGTGAGCGAGGTTATCATCCGATTTCATCCACTTTAGTAGTTTATAGGTTATGTACATTCAACTTTTTAGAGGGCGTTGCCAAGCCCCCTGTTTCCCCAGGTGCCCCTGATACTGCAATCCCCTGTGCCAAATAAAGTTGTATATCTTAGTTTAGTGCGTAGTTATTGTACTTTAACTATTCGGTTAATGGTGATTTGTCTGCAGATGGGTAATTTTTCTTACTAAGGAACGCGCATACAAAGTTTCTTGTCGCTAGATAGTTGAAGACATGCCCCGTTCTGGACGTTCTGGCTTGTTTAGGTGATGAAAATATTAAAGAAGTGAAGAATGTGGTGCTTGAAAGTCGCCTGGCAAGTGTTAGAAAAATGGCAAGAGATCTATGCCCAAAATATCCACCAAATTAATAGAGCGGAGATGCCGGAAACTCGATCTTGCTCGACTCGTCTCGATAAAGCTGAATTTTTTTTTTTCAAAAAAAGTATCGCAACAGCTCACTTTGGACATGCTTGATCGTACGAATTCCAATTCCACATTCCTGGAGAGCATTATAACTGCCGATGGGATATGGATTTATCAGCTTGACATGCAAAGAAGTCAACAATCAACGGAATGAAGGGAAAAAAATAACCGAAACCAAAAAAAAAAGGAATTAAAATGATGCTTTTATTTTGATATTCATGGTTTGGTGCATCTTGGTGTGGTCGTATTGATGCGTTTCGCGTGAGAACATCGTCGAAAATGGCCTGAATTATAGAAAAACACTTCATGGGTTTTATACGATAATAATTTGCAATCGCATCGACGCACGATTGTGACACCGTATTCAAGGCCAAAAAGGCGTCAATTCGTTTTTCTGTTGTTTCGTAAACTGAAACGGCCAGTCAATTGAAAAAATAAACCAAAATTCGCTGAAGCCCATTCCAAAAAGAGCTTCAAAAAAATATTTCAAAGGCTGCAAATCGTTGGTATAAGTGTATATGATGGAAATTACTTTGCAAGCTGCAAAACTGTAAACTGTTTTCGTTGCCATACATGGCAATATTTCGGTAATTTTTGTACTCTGACATTTTTTTTTTTTTTTTTTTGTTTTTTTTTTGTTCATCTAACGGTTTAGTTCAAACTAATCGACTAAGGTATATAGTTATGTATATAATACAAATTGAGATATCTAAATGAAACTTGGTACACCTATTTCTCGATGCAAGGCGGTTGGTATTGCAGATACAAAGCGCCATTACACGAATATCTATAAAAAGACATAACTGAGTACTAAAATGAGATATGAAAATACTATTTAGCACAGGGTATCTTATTAACAAGGGACACCCATAGCTTTTTCAAAAAACACACGTGGGTCCGCTCTCTGAGATGTTTAATGTACACACTTATACAAAGTATGCCTACTTTCCATATAACCCAATTTTAAATTCCATCTGATTTTTTCACTTTGTGAATAGTGCGCAGGCCACTTTATTACCCAAAATTGTCCAATTCGGTCATATTTATTATAGAAGTTCGTAGGGAATCTGTTTCTAATAATAGTATGCCTGTATGTCTAAAATGATCAAGACCCCATACAACATACTAACCTTATTGCACCTGAATGATTTTCCGTGTTTTTAGTTCATGCAATTTGGAAGAGTATAAATTGTTTTGGTTACACCCGAATTTAGACCATCGTTAATTAATTAATAATATTTTTAATATTTTAAATTTATCCATTATAGAAATCTTCTTAAAAAAAGTCCGCTTTTATGAGGACAGGTAATTGTCTTTCCTTTCTCCTTTCTTACTTTTTGCAAACAAACCCTGTACACAAGCAAAGATTAGTATGACGCACTTTCCTGCAACACTTCGTCACGTATGAAATAAACACAGTTTTCAATTATTTTGACCAGTGCACTCGTATATATATATATATATATATATATATATATATAAAGCGTATGCCACACGAGTGAGTGTAAAAAAAATGCGCAACTTCCGGTTAGTAGAACTCAACAGATGCCGCCTTTACTGTTACCGTCACTTCAGTACAACTATTTTTAATTCACATAAAAGTATAAAACACAACTGAATAATTGTACGAAAAGTAACACAAGCGTTAAAACAATACAGTCGGAATGTGTCAATACAGTTACATAGGCAACTTTTGACCACATCCGCTCAGTGAAAAATAAACAAGTTCACAGTGAGTAAAAGCGCAAAAAAGGAAACGCAAAAACAAATGCTGTCATATGTGTCAATGGAATGCGTGTCATGACAACTTTTGGTGCAAAAAAAGCGAAAATATTTTAAGTTATTACAAGCGCTGTACTGTTTTGATTTACATCACTGTTGTAACTTTATTTTCAGCGGTTGACCTACGGCAAACAATGTCAAAATCCTGATGGCATTTTAATCACAATTTATTTATTTAGTCTTTCTGTAGAAATATGCCATTGAGTAAACCGAAAAGGTACATCTATTAAACAACTTCCTGATGGTTCTGTTGAAATGGAAATATTGTCAATTATGACACAAGTCTTTTACAACAGATCAATCCAAGAAAAAATATTCTCTTCAATATTTCAATTTAATGGACAACAAACAAATTGAACTTTCTGTTTTGTAGGAAATTAAGCTGACCGTGTTTGAAAAGGGATTTTATGCGAATCGGGAGCCGTTCCAGTGCAAATTGGCCAATTCGAAACTCTACAATGATAACGTCGTTAATTCGAATCGGACTAATAAGAGATGTTCCAAAATTAACGCATGATTTCATTTCACCGCCATTTATTTGGTAAAGTGTTGACAACCCTCAAAAAACGCAAACCAACAACTGACAGTTTGCGCTCAGTAAATAAAAATGGATCTTTATATTCTGAATTATTGAACATTATTTCAAAATAACGAAACCTTAGCGGCAGCAGTTCGAAACTTTCATGCAAAATATGGTCGAAATAGTGTTTTAATTTCATTAACTGTCGAAAGAAAAGATGTGAAGACGGGCATTAAATTTATTATAAAAGTGGGCGGTGCCACATAAGACGAAAGCCTCTTTTATTGTTGTAGCGAATAACTAAGCCATTTTTGAGAAAATATATCACTTAGAGACAGGTCGAGGAAAGGGTCTGTTTCTACGGAATCGTTGAGGGGTGACTCTCTGGTTTCACGCGAAAATTCGAACTCACGGTCTACGATGGATATTGTTTCGACTCTAAGGACGTCATTCGCTGGGGAGGAGTCGGTCAAAGTGTTAATAGCTTCGTTGTGATTAGCGTACAGTATACATTTGAAGTGGATTGTCTCCGAAATCGCGTTGGTATATTTTTCAAGTTCATCGACGTTTTTAGGAACATTCTCTTTATGTTCTGAGACAACATCCTTGCAGAAATTGCTTATGGAGGAGTGCATATATTCCTCAGTCGGAAACATGTGAGCCACTCTAAGAAGGTGGTCAACACGTGATATCAAAAAGCAAAAGTGAGAGTTCGGAATGAAGTATTCAGACTAATCAGTATGTCTTTCAGTTGCTTCGAAATAGTAGAGATAATTAACCGCTAAGATAATTCATAATACGTCCTGGATTAAGTCTGGATTTTGCAACGTCTTCTGGTTTGTATGATTGACCCAACAGTGTAAGGAGCTTGGACTTATCAAACCAACTCTACTAGGATGATAATGTTACAGGGCGTGCCTATAATTTAACGAGACGTTTATCACTCTGGGTGCTGTGGTGGTGCTCTGAGTACTTTACGGTTGGTAGCTGAAAACTCAGTTATGTTCAGGCTATTTATTAAAGAAAAACTCAGTATCACACAAGTATTTTGTGGTAACGGTAATAATAGGAAGACCAAAAACATTCTGACTACATAGAAGAGGGAGCTTAGTATCGTGGTAAGGAGAACCAAAAAGTTTTCACCTCAAACAAGATAAGTCATTAACATAAGGTAAGGTAAAGTGATTTCCATCAGCAGTAGCCTTCCGCTTCGGAAACGGATAGATTCTCTTGCAATTTGAATCCCTGGTGCCTTGTTCTTGACATTTCCTTCAGTCATCCCGACAGACTGTGACCGGTAAGTATTCCATTCATGTTCGTGTTCTATCTATTCAGATCGTATAGACAATGGATGGCTTTTCCAATGTCGATCACGTTTTCGGTTCTTAGCCATACACTTGACAATCACGTCCACTATCTCTTTCAGTAGAAGTGAAGTCGCTTGCTTCTAGCAAGACTTTTCACTATGCCCCACTTATGAAGACACTTCTCGCCGATATGTTTGCTGCTTGGTTGTCCACATTGTGACAAAAAAATGCCGCACATTGTAAATAAAACCCAAAATATTTAACATTTTAGGATGACCTTTAGCGAATTTTGTTTTATCTATTCAATCGCCAGAATGCGTGCGATCCATTCCAATGATGGTTGCATGTCGAACTCATAAATCCATATTATAATGTTCAGGTTTCATACTCAAAATATCCGACAAAATCATTCAAACAAACTCATGTGAGATGTCGAGCACTCTTGCCAACTGTCTAATACCTGCCCAACAATTTTCAAAATTGTCCTTTATCACTAAATTTTGTTACGATTGTCATCAGGTCGAAGATCGTCTAGAACGAGACATGTCTTTAACGATCTCTCGACCGTCTTTGAGAACTTTGTACCACTTGCAGGTTTTTTGTTTAAACTGAATCACGGTAAGCCTCTTCCAACATTCGCAATGATTTCGCAAACGAAATTTGGTTACAAATACAAAATTTGAGAGAAACTTTTTGTTCGAAATTTTTGTCCATTGTAAAAACGCAATATTGAGGTATAAGCTGCCGCTGTAAACAAACTGGTCGCGAACAAATCGGGCTCATAACTGCATTATAATGAAGGACAGTCCTACCAACTAGTCAAAATATACTATAATGTATTTTTGAAATATAATTTACTCGGAGAATATAATAACAAGTTCCCGAAAAAGTAGAAGCCTTTTCTTAAAATATACTGTAGTGGTCCGGCAGCTTAAAATGCTGATTTATAACTTACTCTGTACAATATATATACTATCTGTTTAAATATTTAATTCTTTACGCGCAGCTAACATAAGTACCTTTACTCCAACCGTATTTTTCTACAAGCTGCGTTCCGAAGTCAACTTTTTGAATATAGCGGCCCCTGGTGGCGCCATCTATATGTCGACTGATGCTTTAGAATCCTCTTTCGTTATCAATTGTCTAGTGAGAATTTAATGACATATCGTTCATTGGAAGTGGAGTTATTACGTTTTAAGTCTCGGTATGTTTGTGTTATCGGTGCGAAAATGAACTTCGAATAAAGAGCCATCATAAAATTTTGTTTTAAAATTGGTAAAACTTTTACCGAAACGTCTCAATTGATGAAACAAGTTTATGGCGATGATTGCCTATCCCGTAGCAGAGTGCACGAGTGGTTTCAACGTTTTTAAAGCGGTCGTGAGGACATTAATGACGATCAATATGTGGGCCAATCAAAATCCATGAGAACCCAAAATTGTATCGAAAATGTGCGTTAATTCATCAAACATCAGCCGGAATCATCACTGAAATTCATGGAAAATTGAATATCTCCAAAACATCGATTTATCGCATTTTGACCGAACATTTGGCCTTACGATAGGTGCGTGCACGGTTTGTTCCGCACAAATTGACTGACAACCAAAAATTGCTCAGAATGAAACATTCGGAGGACATCTTGTGACCGATTATTTGACCAAAAATCACATTTTAACCATTAACCACTCCACGTATTCACCTGCTATGGCACCGTGCGACTTCTTCCTTTTCGGAAAAATGTATTTGCCCATGAAAGGAAAGCGGCATGCAGACGTAGAGGACATTCAAAAGGCTTGCACCGGCATGCTGGCGGCCATACCGACCAACGAGCTAACGTTCGACATGCTTTTGGACCGAGCTGTACTAAAGGAAAAGGAGACTATTTTGAATAAAATAAATTGATTTCGCCGAAAAACCATTTATTGTGTTCTTTTTATACTCTCGCAACAAAGTTGCTAAGAAGAGTAGTTCTTTTTTAGTTATTATAGTTTTGTTCACATAACGGTTGTTTGTAAGCCCTAAAACTAAAAGAGTCAGATATAGGGTTATATATACCAAAGTGATCAGGGTGACGAGTAGAGTTGAAATCCAGATGTCTGACTGCCCGTCCATCCGTCTGTCCGTCCGTGCAAGCTGTAACTTGAGTAGAAACTGAGATATCATGATGAAACTTGGTACACGTATTTCTTGGCTCCATAAGAAGGTTAAGTTCGAAGATGAGTAAAATCGGCCCACTGCCAATGGCGGAAACCGAAAACCTTTAAAGTGTCATAACTAAGACAGAAAAAAGATATTAAAGTGAAATCTGGCACAAAGGATCGCATTAGGAAGGGGCATATTTGGATGTAATTCTTTTGGAAAAGTGGGCGTGGCCCCGCCCCCTACTAAGTTTTTTGTACATATCCCGGAAACTACTATAGCTATGTCAACCAAACGCTATAGAGTCGTTTCCTTCAAGCATTTCCATATAAAGTTCAAAAATGGAAGAAATCGGATAATAACCACGCCCACATCCCATACAAAGGTTATGTTGAAAATCACTTAAAGTGCGTTAACCGACTAACAAAACACGTCAGAAACACTAAATTTTACGAAAGAAATATCAGAAGTAAGCTGCACCGAGGCTTCTTTTAAAAGTTGAAAATGGGCGTGGCGTCGCCCACTTATGGACCAAAAACCATATCTGAGAAACTACTCTACCGATTTCAATGAAATTCGGTATATAATATTTCCTTAACAGCTTGATAACATGCACGAAATATGGGTGAAATCGGTTCACAACCACGCCAACCACTTCTTCCAGTATAACGCTATTTTGAATTCCGTCTGATGCCTTCTCTGTATAATATATACATTAGGAACCAAACACAAATACGGTATTTGAGCTGCGGTATCCCTTGTGGAAAAATTGTGTGATCGGACTATAACTTTTCGATACAATTAAAATAAATGAAAATACCATTCGGTACTCAAAGTACACAAATGGATCTAATCTAATTAATTTTACAGCAAAATATAAAAATATGTAAATGACGGATTATGAAATCTCGATTATCGTTTGAGTTTTTATTAGAGCTCCCGTTGAACACAGTGTAACAGTCCTCTGAACCCTTTCCATTGGCTTCCTTCCTGTAGGCACATTTCCAAACCAAACATTTGCCTACACTCGCGGTATTGGTGCCTTTTCGTACTTTTTTATCCACGTTCCGCTTCCACAAAAGGTTACTGTCCAAAAATGTATAAAATGCTGTCCTTGAGAAAGAGTTTCGTTCAATTTATGGAAGGAGCTTCCAACCTTTGTTCATCTTTGACTCATATTCAAAAAATACTGTGTCAAGCAATCACAAAACTGTCTGTGAGACTTTCTTAATATTACTTCTTATCTTTCTAATGCCATATTTCGTAATATAAACACGCGAGATACATTTTAATAAAACCATCTAGTGATTAAATTTGTTTTGTTTGTGTAGGTAATATATGGCAATAATGATTTTTATACAAATGTAACGGCAAAACTCTCTGTGCTATTCTGTAAGTTTTTCAGGTGTCAACCGCACTGTTTGTTAAAAATTTCTAACGCAAATCGTGAGGCACATTCATTCTCTAAATTTATCATATCTGCGCCATTCTACCGGTTTCACCAAATAGCAAAAATATTTCCAGTAGGCTATTGTCTATCTTATTTCCTGCCAGACTAGAGAGTTAAAAATTTGGTGATACGAGGAGTTGTGTCCACAGAGTCAAAAATGAATGCATCTCACATAACCATGAAATATTTTTCAGCGCTTAGCGTTAGTACAATGTACTTACATATAAATAACGGTTATTTAAATAATGTTATAATATTTTCGCATAAACACAGATTAGCCATTATTTCGTTTATCCAACTTTAAGCAGCAAACACAAAATTACAGCCAACTACAGCAACAAACAGCACTGGATCCACACGATAAGCACTAACTAAATTATGCACACACACACACACGCATGCAGATATAGCATTTGTATATGGTATAGTGTCATAAAGTTGGAGCTGCTCAAAAACATCAACATAAAAATTTCAGCAATTGTGAGCAATAATACAACAACAACACAACAAACAGCACAACAGACGACCAACTATACTGGAGTCTGGTGATAAACGAAGTGCGCAGTTCGAAGGACAATGAAAAGTATATGTAACTGTAAAACTGCAAATATATGTGGAGCGAGTGGGGAATAATGTGGTTACTGCGATCAGAGGTAGTAACTGATTTAGAAGAGTACATGAGCAGCTGAGAGTGTTTGAGTGACACAAATATATAATGTATGTGTCTGTGTACAGCTTAATATGGGCGAGCTAGTTTTGTGGAAAATCATAGTCCTCTGTCAGTGGCACAGAAGCGCATTAGAGTCATTAATCTAACGGCATGTCTACGTCCATACAGAAAAATGAATATCCAGCTGTATATGTGTAGATATACATACATATGTATGTGTGTTGGCAATTACATGCTATTTAAGTATGTGAAGGTGTGCGTGTGTATAAGTAATGTACCACATGCTGACAAAAACAATGACATATTTTTGTGAAAATCTAAATTTCTAACTGAAAAAAAGAGGCCAGCAAAAGCATACAGTCACATCTCACAAAATAAATGTTTTAATAATGATAGCCAACTGCTGCTGCGTCGAGTTCTGCTCCCAGCGCGCTTATGTTAGGCTTGCCACCTGCCAAGGTTGCCAGGCCGAGCTGTCGGAAATTATATAAGCGAGCAAAAGTGTAGCAGTTGGACACACAACATACAAATGTATACATATATATTTAAGTACATACTCACACGCACTCATACATACGCACACACACGCACTTTCATAAACATCAGAAATAAAATTAATGATGTATGGGCGGCAGATCAACAGTGTCATTGCCTTGGCCATCGCTTACCTTTGTGACAGACAGAGAAATTAAATACAACCAACAGCAACAACAAAGGCGACAAAAGCAAACATGCTCCTTACAGCAACGAGCAATAAATGCGCAACAATGCAATAAGTGGCCAAATATTTTCGAAATCTCCTCATTGACCGAAACCAAATGATGGCATTCAAATTGTCTGCTATTTAGTTTGCGAGTTCTGCAATTTATAAATTATTTAGCTCGAATTTTATGAGGTTTGTGGCTTGCATTTGTGTTCAAGTGGTTGCTTGTCTGTGGCAATTTAGTTTGCAGTATAATTGATGGCCTCAGGGCACTTAAACTGCAATAAGTTGTCCAAAAATCGTGTTTTTTGTTATTTCTAATTTGCTGTGGTATAGTTCGGAAGATGCTGATAACAACTGGTGGCAGTAATTGGAATGTGCAAACAGCTTATGCCAAATTAAAACAACTAAATAAAATAGTTGTTAAATTTACAGACAATAAACTAATGGATGTACATTAATTATCACGAACTCGCTTTTTTCACGAGGCGTAAAAGAGTTTTGTTCAGATAAGAAAAAAATTAGGGATATAATTTAATAGAAAGAGAAAGAAGAAAGAGAGAGAGAGAGACTGCAAGCGAAATGAAAGATTAAATATTCGTCGATTTTTTTAATCTTCTATATAAAAGCCGAAAGCAGGCCTTCTATTCGAATTCCAATTTATACATTACAAAATTTCACACAACTATCCGAGATACCTGTAGATATACAAACTGAAAAGACGTGTTTAGTATCATGCATCTCTTCAAAAATAAAATAAAACCGAAGATAACATACTCTCTATATAACGGAAACGTTAAACTTTACTAAAAGTGAAAAAAAAATTGATTAAAAAAGTTTCCGGCCTAATACATATATGTATACATGGCACTACTAGAATTAAATTCATATGATATCTAGTTAGTCCTATTTTAATAAAAGTGACGCGTATAAAGTTGACAGTTGCCGAATGAAATTTGTTTTGTTATTTTTAAAAAATGGATGAAAAGAACTTACCGTATTGATGAAGAAAGTATCTTTAGCACTACGGTCGATAAATTCAACCTCCACGAGGCAATTTTCCCAAATGGGTTAAGGCTGATCGTCTTCGCCGCCGCCCAAAATATGATTATCTGTAATAGTAGATTCCAGCATAAAAAAATTCATCAAGCTACCTGGCTGTCCCCGGATCGTAAAACCACCAACCAGATCGATAACGTTTTGATAGACGGAAGATACGTCTCTAGTATTCTGGACGAGCGTACGCTTCGAAGTCCTAACATCGACTCGAGCCACTATCTTGTTGCAGCCAAGGTTCGCACCCGCCTCTGTGTAGCAAAAAACGCACGCCATCAAACACGAGGAAGATTCGACGTCGAGAAGCTGCAATCACAACAGACAGSCGAACGATTTTCTACTCGGCTTGCACTCCTGCTCTCTGAGAGCACTCGTCAACGACTCGGTATAAGGGGCCTGTGGGACGGCATTTCAAGCTCCTTACGTACAGCTGCAACCGAAGCCATTGGTTTTCGTTAATGCTCTCGCAGCGGAGAGAAAACGGGCTGCC
The DNA here is from genome assembly GCF_001853355.1 of Bactrocera latifrons. Lineage (NCBI taxonomy): Eukaryota > Metazoa > Arthropoda > Insecta > Diptera > Tephritidae > Bactrocera > Bactrocera latifrons. The sequence continues at coordinate 1,162,614 of NW_017536630.1, forward strand.
TATCTCACAACGTTACAATCGACCACAACACGTGGGAAATGGGACAGATACTGAGAGTTGAAGAGGGAAGCGAAAAGCATTTGCAGAAAAAAAAAAACAAGGGTATGCTCAGATCATAATAAAACTATGTAGGCAACTCTCTTCCAGCCTGCTGAATGGCAGTGAAAGTATATGTAAGTAGACGTTTTATTGTCACACTATGAAGAAGTTCGAATAGCAATTACCCGTGTGAAGAACACCAACATAGCGGCGGGGACGATGGATTGCCGGCCGAGCTATTCAAACACGGCGGCTAAAAATCGCATATAAGGTTCCATCGAGCATATTGTGTGAAAGATTAAAGCCCACCACCATGGGCCAAATTTTGGAAAAGACCCGTGCAAAAAGAATCGTCGCATACCACCTCTTCGTTGATTCCAAAGCTGCTTTCAACAGCACGAAAACTACCTGAATTAGAATCCCTGCTAAACTAGTACGGCTGTGTAAACTGAGCAACACCAAGAGCTACGTCAGGATCGGGAAGGCTCGCCGAGCCGTTCGTTACCAAACGAGGTTTCAGACAAGGCAATTTCCTAGCGTGCGACTTCTTCAATCTGCTGCTGGAGAAAATAATTCGAGCTGCAGAACTTAATCGAGCAGGTACAATCTTTTATAATAGTGTACAGCTGCTGGCGAATGCCGATGATATCAATATCATTCGCCTCAACATCCGCGTCGTTAGTTCTGATTTCTCCAGAATGGGTAAGGAGGCGAAGCCAATGGGTCTGATGGTGAACGAGGGCAAGACGAAATATCTCCTGTCATCACACAAATAGTCGTCGCAATCGTGACTAGGCAACCACGTTACTGTTGACAGTCAGAACTTTGAAGTCGTAGATAACTGCGTCTATCTTGCAAGACCTCCACACCGTTTGAAAGACCAGGTGGAGAAAAACGTGGCCTCGCTTGGAATTTCTATTGCCGCCACTTGTGAAAAGAAGAAGCGACTGGCGTGCTGGGGTTAAATCGGTTTTAATCGCGTAATGGGGCGGTACGCCAGTAAAGAAGAAGATGTAACCCTACATCTAACTCTCTTAGCTTTATGTAATAGTTTAGGTGAGTAAAACTATTATACTTTGTAGCCACACATTGCGAGAACATAAACAAACATATGAGAAACCTGGCAAAACGCCTTAATTAGCGGTGGAACGTAATAACTATGACATCAAGGTAATGTTTTGTATTTGGTGCAATCAGAATGGCAAGCTGTGTTTTTCTAAAATTAAAAAGAAACGAAACAAGTAAGGAAGGGCTAAGTTCGGGTGTCACCGAACATTTTATGCTCTGGAATGATAAAGTGATAATCGAGATGTCATTATCCGTCATTTACATATTTTTTTATTTTGCTGTAAAATTAATTAGATTAGATCCATTTGTGTACTTTGAGTATTGAATTGTATTTTCATTTATTTTAATTGTATTGAAAATTTATAGTCCGATCACGACAAGTTTTCCACAAGGGATACCTCAGCTCAAATACCGTATTTGTGCAAAGTTTTATTCCGCTAACATCATTGGTTCCTAATGTATATATTATACAGAGAAGGCATCAGACGGAATTCAAAATAGCGTTATATTGGAAGAAGGCGTGGTTGTGAACTGATTTCACCCATATTTCGTAAATCTCCTCAGGGCGTTAAGAGAATATTATGTACCGAACTTCATTGAAATCGGTTGAGTAGTTCCTGAGATATGGTTTTTGGTCCATAAGTGGGCGACGCCACGCCCATTTTCAACTTTTAAAAAAAGCCACGGTGCAGCTTCCTTCTGATATTTCTTTCGTAAAATTTACTGTTTCTGACGTTTTTTGTTAGTCGGTTAACGCACTTTTAGTGATTTTCAACATAACCTTTGTATGGTAGGTGGGCGTGGTTATTATCCGATTTCTTCCATTTTTGAACTGTATATGGAAATGCCTGAAGGAAACGACTCTTTTGAGTTTGGTTGACACTATGGTAGTTTCCGAGATATGTACAAAAAAAATTATTAGGGGGCGGGGCCACGCCCAGTTTTAAAAACAAATTACGTCCAAATATGCTCCTTCCTAATACGATCCTTTGGGCCAAATTTCATTTTAATATCATTATTTATGGCTTATTTATGACACTTTATAGGTTTTCGGTTTTTGCCATTTTGTGGGCGTGGCAGTGGGCCGATTTTGCCCATCTTCGAACTCCTTTATACTTTTCATCATGATATATGAATTTTTACTCAAGTTACAGCTTGCACGGACGGACGGACAGACGGACAGACAGACGGACGAACAGACAGACATCCGGATTTCAACTCTACTCGTCGCCCTGATCACTTTGGTATATATAACCCTAGATCTGACTCTTTTAGTTTTAGGACTTACAAACAACCGTTATGTGAACAAAACTATAATACTCTCTTTAGCAACTTTGTTGCGAGACCCTTGAAATCTCCTTAGCGTATAACTACACTCATTTTTCTTAACAATCTATTAGAAAAACGCATTTGAATACAAATAACTGTAAGTAACTGAGTTGGAGAGAAAGTAAAATAATCCGGAAAAAATAAACGAATAAAAAAACAGTGCGGAGCATATGTGAGAGTTTTGCATTTGCATGCAGTTATCTCAAATTATGCAAATAACTAGATAAATGTATAGTCAAGTGTATGTATGCATGTGTCGTTATAGTTTCAAGTATGGACACATATGCATATATGTAAGTGAATTCGAAAACTCAACTAGAATAGATTTTATCGCACAAATTTAAGCATTATCTGGCCTTCTGCCTCATCTAAATACGCCATGCGAACATGAGCGTAAAACAGAAATATTAAGAAAACAAGAAAAAGTAAAAATATATATCAGCATAGTTAGAAGGTTTTTATCCTCCAATTTAAATAAATTGCAGCAATTGAAAAGCGAAAAGCAGTTATACACGGCGTATGAGTAACTGGAATAAGCACTAGCTGACCTTTCCCTAACAGTGAAAAATGCACATGGGTGTGTGTGTGTGTATGTCAGCTCGTTGAGAAGTAAAACATATTCACGGCAATGAGCATACCTTTCAATAAGGTTACGTTGGAAATAGTGGAAAAAAGAAGAAGAAAACAGTTTGATAAAATCAGTAGAACGCTTGCAAGGACCACCGGCGCCACTTATCACAACAAATGCTGTAAAAACGAAAGAAATCAAAGCAAAGCAATTTGCCGCAAAAGTACCGAGAACAAGAAATAAAATTCCAATATAGCCAAGCAGCTGTAACGAAAGGAGTTCGAGCAGCTTACATTACTGCTACGAAGCGGCTAAAACGATGGCGAGCGGAGCGCAAATAAAACAGCAGAAACAACAAAAATGGTGACAGCAATAGCAGACGCAATATATGACAAGCAAGTAGTGGTGATATAAAGAAATTGTATGAGTATAGATGTTTGTTTGTGGCTGTGTGTGATGGCTTGAAAACAAAGCTGAGAAAGTGGGGTCACGAAGCTAAGCAATGAAATTGGACAGCGCAATATTGGCGACTATCGAATGTCCAGCCACTTATTGTATACATATTCACATACACACACATATGTATATCACAAATGCATATATAAAAACACGCAATGCTAGAGTTTCCCACGCAGCTGCTCCTTATATTGGTCGTCACCATAACCGCTTCATTTGCAGCCAAATGCGATCTACTCAACGCGCACAGGATCATTGCGTTAATAACAAAATTAAATTACATTTTAACAGCGGCAAAAATCGAATGGCAAACTTATGTTTTTGTTGTTTTTGTTTCTTGAAATATCATAAAGTTTTATTAGTATGTAAAGTCCGCATTAAATTTTCGGCCCTCGTACATTTTTATCATACTGTCTGGCTTTAAAGAGGTTGCGGCCAATTGGCTAACTGAATAAGCAGGCATAAGGATAAATGCGACATATGTGACCATTTATGGCTGAGGAGTGGTGTGAGAAAAGACCAAACATTTTCGCTTGTTTAGTTGAGAGGAGAATAAGGCAGAAAAAGGTCACGTTTATTGTGCGAAGAAAAAGCATACAATTTAAGGGTTGTGGTTAAAAGGCTTTTGGAATTCAATTTGAAACTAGTGTAAATGTTTAAATATGCAATACAAGGGTGTGCCTCCCTGAGGGATTGGAAGGGGTCAAACTGCCAAATACTGTTCGAGTGTTATGTATCATTTGAGCGAACCTATTCGGAAAAAGAGGTCGGATTATGGGACGAAAACTCTTGGTTTTACACCACTATATTGTACCGACGCATAATGCTTTGATTATTTGCCCGATTTAGCTTCGTGTGACTTCTGACTATTCAGCAAACTCAAACGACCGCTCCGGGGTATGTGTTTTAAGTCATATTAAGACATTAAATGTGAATCGCTGCGCGTATTGCAGGCTATTCCGGAAGTTGACTGTAACAGCTGTTTCGTGTATTGAAAAAAAAACAGTATTAATAATCTGGGGTGAAGGGGGATTATTTGAGGGGGACGACATAGAGTTTCAAGAACTGTTTTAATTTGTTCTTCAAACTTTTGAACAGAACCTTATTATTTTTTATTTTTTTTTCACAGTAGTACTATATATTTCAGATGTATGCCATATTGACTCGATTTCAACAATTTCTTCGGTGATTCCCCGTTGTGTTTGACAGTAAGCCCCACCAAATTTCTTGACCAAGTTACGTGAAATGAAAATGTTTTCCATATAAACTTGTAGGACAGTTATATCTTCTTCTTCTTGATTGGCGTAGTCACCGCTTACGCGATTATAGCCGAGTTAACAACAGCGCGCCAGTCGTTTCTTCTTTTCGCTACGTGGCG
>NW_017536630.1:1168701-1189734 GCF_001853355.1 Bactrocera latifrons
ACTGCCATTCAGCAGGCTGGAGAAGTGTTCCCTCCATAATTTAAGTATGCTCTGGGCATCGGTGACTAGATCACCTTTGGGGGTTCTACAAGAGTCTTGTAGGACAGTTATATGCTATGATATAATAGAACGTGTGCAAAATTGCAGATCGATATCTCAAACAAGAAAAAACGTTAACTTCGGTTGCACCGAAGCGAAATACCCTTCACAGGTGCATTTCTGATAGTAACTTTGTGTTCAGTTTGTATGAAAGCTATATACTATAGTAAAGCGATATGAACAATTTCTTCGGAGATTATATTGTTGCCTTAAAAATAACCTATACCAAAATTCCTGAATATATCTTGTCAAATGTAAAAGTTTTCCATACAAGAACTTGATTCAAATCATTCAGTTTGTATGGCAGCTATATTTTATAGTGGTGCGATATCGGCAGTTCCGACAAATGAGCAGCTTCTTGAAGAAAAAATTACGGATAGACAGACGGACATGGCTAAATCGACTCAGCACTGATCATTTATATATATACTTTATAGAGTCTCGGAAACTTCCTTTTGAGTGTTACAAACTTCGTGACAAACTCAATATACCCTGTTCAGGGTATAAAAATAAAGACCTATTTTGCATATCTATACACAAATGCATGGATCGGCTGACAGACTGGTGGATATAGCTAAATCGACTCAGCTCGTCACGCTGATATTTTATGTATTGGGAAGTCGAAAAAGTCTTTTCGTATTTTGTCAATAAATGTTGTTGCCATCGTATATCTCCAATAGGCATTTTAGGCTTCATTTACCAAAAAATAATAATTTAAGGAAATAGAAAATAATGAAGAAATTTCCTATAATTTGAATTTTTTGTATAATAAATTTGTGAAGTCTACGGAGACGATTCTTTACCAGTTCGTGTAGCACAACAATGGTTCGTTCTGGAAGTTTCGATTTGCACTGATGAAAGTTTTACACTGCTGGAAAAACGTCTCTAGCGGAAAAATTTCAAAAAGTGGTCGATCAAAATGGTACACATTATTTAAAATATAAATATATTATATTAAAATATAAATTGCAATTTGATTAGAAATACGAAAAGAATTTTTCAACTACAAAATATATACTTAATATGATCACTGACGTTTCATTTTGCATGTTACACGCATCATGGCAAATATAAGATTTTTCAGGGTATACAAATTACGATAAAAATTCTAAAACAAACTAACTGCTCTAACTTTTTGAAAAAGTGAAGAACTAAAGCCTCTGTTTTGGAATTTTTTTCTACTTACGAGGCTAATAAGTGTTTATATAATATACATACCACTACGTGAAAGATCTTCACATGCGTTGGTTTGTATTCGAATCTAGAATTAAGGCCTTTTATAAATAATTATTCGGTGAGGAATTCACAAACTCCCTAAATTAAGTGTCACAAATATATATACATGCCAAGGTTTTAATGCTGAGTACCCCCCTCATTACACACAGCCATTGAATTTGTTTGTTTACTTTCTTCTGCAGTGGAAAACATATTTGAAAGCGCATAAAATAAAATATGTTACAACTCTAAATATCATATTTGCACTAATAATAACGAGAATCATATATCCTGTTCTTCTCTTTTCTTGCAACCTTTTGGATTAACGATTGAAATTCCTTTTACTCATACTTTGCCATCGATACACCAAAAGTGGATTAGTTTTTACGGCCATTATCGAAATATTATCCCTTTCTATCTGTAGGTATATACAAATGTACCAAATTATTAACATATTTATTTACAACATGTCCAAAAAGCTCATATCGAAATGTAATTGAATACATGATTCAATATATTTTGGCAACACATTCGATTTCGAGCATCCAACGCTAAATTCTCTACACTCATAAATACTCAGAAAACCATTCCGCAGCAGAAATACCAACATATCTCAGCAATACCTCTTCTCCCACTCCTAACGGTTTTAATGAATTTTCGTTTAGCACTGGAAAGGTGTTTTGCTCAAAAATTCCCATTTCCCAGCACATTTATTTACACGCTCATTTTATTAGGAGAAACCAAGCGGAAATTATTGCAAACCAATTCAAAGCACAGCTCCTCACCTTCACCACAGAATGCAGTAAGTATTTCTCATTTTCTTAGAAGCAATAAATTTTGGAAATTTATAATTGCAAAATGTCGAAATGACTTGTGCAATGCTCAGCTGAATCTTAAATGTGTACCGTTGTTCTGCTCTTACAAGCGTCTTTTGTCATTTCAATCGTTGAATACATTTTTTTAGTTATTTATTAGTAAACAGCTGTTATATTTGAAAAGCTTTTTCGCAATAATTGTGGAAACAACAAATTGGTTTTTCAATAGTTTTCAATAATGTTACTTCAACGACCTGTTTACGAGATTATTTCATATCTCTATTTTTTGAAGTGTTAGTAGTTTTCTCCTTAGCAAAGAACGTTTTAAGATAATATTGCTTTTTCCCTAATTTCCTATTGAAATGAAATAATCAGGAGACCATCACTACATATTTTGTTCACCTATGATTTGCTTGAAGTATGCGCAGTTAGTCGAAATACCTACATATATACTCACACATGCATAGCAAAAAATACGATAGATTGTAGTGTATTTATTTTATTGTATTTCTATCTATTTTCGGCATTACACAATATTATTAAAAGAAAAAGATGCACTATGAATGTCATTAAGGTATGTAAGGTCTTTAAATCATATTATTTGAAGACTTCCTTCTGGAACTATAATTACTAAGCAGATCCAAATCGCCGATAATACTGGCAGGCGATTTTAACGCATGGTCTACTGTCTGGGGTAGCAGAAGTTCAAACCATCGTGGGCGCCTAGTTCTAGAATTTCTGAGCCAAACCGACCTCACAATAATTTATAGTGGCACGAGAAATATTTTCTAAAAAGGAAGTAAAAGCACTATAATAGGCCTGCTGTTTGCAAATGACGCACTAAGCAGACACATTATTGCTGAAGTTTTGTTCTCTTGAGACCAGGAACCCCCACGTCTGTACAAAAACGAAGCTGGAAGTAAAATAATTTTGATACTGAGTATCCGCATTGCGAAATGAACTGCTGGCAGCATGCGACGCTACAATGCAAAGGACGAGATGTCACAACAAGCGAAGACCTGTATACTGGAGGAATAAAGAAATTGACGCGCCAAGAAAGCTCTGTCACGCAGCCCGTCGTTGCCTACAATGAAATCCAAAGTCGCGCAAACGAAAACCGTCTCAAAGAAAAGCCATAAGCAGTGTTGCCAGAATATTTTTCCAGGGACCACTACTGTCGACTCTAAAACCACTAAAAAACCAAACGCTCTCTCCAAGCTGAACTAACTAATTTAAATATTTAAAAGTAAAGGAAAGAAAAGTTATAAAATTGAAATTTAAGGTATTTTAAATAAATAATTATAATTAATCGCAAACTAATTTAAAAGTTTATACTTTTAAAATGATAATAATGAAATATATGAAAATATTAAATGATATGAAAATATTAATTTATTTTTATCTATTAAACTTTAGTATTTATTGCTTTGAATGGAAGTTTTGGTAGAACGTGTTAATCTGTAAATGATGTATATAATGTATTATGTATGTAAAAAATTAAAGCTATAACTTTTTTAAAATTGTAATTTAAAGAAAAAGGGAATAATAAAAAATAATCTTATTTTGTTTTACCATAGCATTTTCTTGATGTTTTTTGGTCGTTGTATGACTTTTTAAATCCGCATCCTTACACCGCATAACCTTCACTTAGCTACTTTATTGCCGTCATTATCGCCTACAAATTGTAACCAATCTTTTAAAATAGGGTCTTTGAGCCAGAAAGAGTAGTTCCTGAGATATGGTTTTTGGTCCATAAGTGGGCGACGCCACGCCCATTTTTAAAAAAGCCTGGGTGAAACTTCCTTCTGACATTTCTTCCGTAAAATTTAGTGTTTCTGAAGTTTTTTGTTAGTCGGTTAACACACTTTTAGGGATTTTCAACATAACCTTTGTAAGGGAGGTGAACGTGGTTATTATCCGATTTCTTCCATTTTTGAACTGTATATGGAAATGCCTAAAAGAAACGACTCTATACAGTTTGGTTGACATAGCTATAGCAGTTTCCGAGATATGTACAAAAAACTTAGTGGGGGACGGGGCCACGCCCACTTTTCCAAACAAATTACGTCCAAATATGACCCTCCCGAATGCGATCCTTTGTGCCAAATCTCACTTTAATATCTTTATTTATGGCTTAGTTATGGCACTTTATAAGTTTTTGGTTTTCGCCATTTTGTGGGCGTGGCAGTGGGCCGATTTTGCACATCTTCGAACGTAACCTTCTTATGGAGCCAGGAAATACGTGTACGAAGTTTCATCATGATATCTCAATTTTTACTCAAGTTACAGCTTGCACGGACGGACGGACGGACAGATAGGCATCCGGATTTCAACTCTACTCGTCACCCTGATCCATTTGGTATATTTAACCCTATATCTAACTCTTTTAGTTTTAGGACTTACAAACAACCGTTATGTGAACAAAACTATAATACTCTCTTTGTTGCAGGAAAGAAAGAGCGAACAAGATAAAGGGAATATATGACTATATCAAACAATTCAGTATAGTGGAATGTAGCTGTTAAAATGGCTCTCCCCTTGAGATATAACAGGTTGTCTTTATTTGTCTTATTCGTAGCTCTTTAAAAGCTTAGCAATTGTGAAGAATAAATATAATATATATTATTATTTTTTGTATTTACCGTCAGAGGGTATTTACCACTAAACAAATCACCAGCCACTAAAAAAGTTTTTTTCCCACTAGAGGGAAAGTAAAACCACTAAGTTGGCATCACTGGCCATTAGAAGCTTTTAAAGTCCGCTGCTGAATTACCTTCGCTGATTTCAGAAGAGTACTATTGACCATAGCTTAAAGAATCGAAAAAAAGCGCCTGTAATCGATGACATAACAAACAGAGCTCTAATTGACATAATTCCAAAGTCCACACTCTTCGCTAAAATGTACAATGCTGTTTTTAATTCCTCGGTATATGCTCGACACAATAGGCAAAGTGTACGAAAGCATAATAAGAAACCGCTTAGAGCTTGCAATCCAAGAAGCCGGCAGATTATCAGAAAGACAATATGGCTTTAGAAAACAGAGGTCTACTACTGATGCGCTATAGAAGTTGTCGACACTGCCAAATGTACAGTAAGTGACAAAAAGTGAAAGGAGGTACAATCAAATATTGTCCGCTGATTACCCTGCATGCGTAGAATGCATTCAACTCGGCTAAATGGACAAATATGTATATTCGAAGCTCTATATAAAATACGCGCCCGCCAGTACCTCATAAATATTGTTATGAGCTATTTTGAAAATAAAAGGCTGATATACGACACGAACGAAGGCACCAAGAGCTAGGCTATTTCATATGGAGGCCCTTTTTATGGAATGATGGTTGTGTTAAGATTGCGATAACCAAAAAGCGTTAAGCTAATCCCATTCGTAGACGATCTTATAATGATACGAGTAGCGAAAATGTTACGAATGCATAAATGGTCTGCATCAAGGGTTTTCTTCCATTAATTTGGAACTGACTGAGCATAAAACAGAAGTATTGCTCATGAGCACCAGGAAAATTAAGGAAAAAATAACTCTAACTATAGGAGAGTGTGCGGTTACTTCGCAGCCACAATTGAAGTATTTAGGGGTAATATTGAACTAAAAACTGAAATTCAAGAAGCACTCGGTATACACATCAAATAAAGCAAATAAGATTTACCATGCCTTATCAAGAATAATGGCAAATATCCGCTGCGTGAGCTGCAGCCGTCGACTTCTAATCGCAAAAGCGACGAGCTTAGTAATATTATAGGATGCCCCAATATGGATACATGCACTGGACATAAAAGCCTATGCCATAGCACTAAATGCAATGCATAGACTCATAGCAATAATAGTAACATGTACTTTCCGCACTATATCCAGCAGAGCAGCTGAAGTACTAGCGTGCACCATAGGCCTCCAGGGAGTCGAAATCACGACAATATTTGAGCTATCAGCGCCAATTACAGAAATCAAAAAGAGGGAGGGGAGAAAAAAGGAAAGGACGGTGGACCCACAGACTTATACTTGGGCCAAACCACGTCATGTGGTTTATGAAAATTTCGAAAAGTCTCCGATTTTGAAAATTAACAGTTCAATAGGAAGAAGACCCGACACATTCCCCGTGATAATAGGTTGTCAAAGAAGTCCTGCGGTATTTGCATTGAATTTTCAATTGTTCATAAAATTTTTTTTGATGACTCATGCCCAGCTCTCGACCGATGCTACGGCTGCTACTATGCCGGTCTCTTTCGACCAATTCAGCGAATTTATCGCAATTTTCGACGACAGGCCTTCCGGAACGTGAGGCATCTTCGACTACCTCTTCACCAGAACGAAAACATTGAAACCATCGTTGTGCGGTGGAAATGGAAACTGTATCGGGTCCATAAACTGCCCAAATTTTATTGGCGACTTCAGATGTATTTTTGCCTTTATCGTAGTAGTACTGTAAAATATGCCGTATTTTCTCTTTATTTTGCTCCATGTTTGCGACGCTATAACTCACGAACGACTTAAAAGAAACGACAATCAATCAAGCATGTGTTAGCGTGTGAAAGGAGCTTTCCAAAAAGGTATAGCATGACCCGATGCGACGCGTAAAACTAGAACTAAGCGCCAACTAGCGAAAATACCGCAAGACTTTTTTGACCAATATAAAAAATTTTTATTCATTCATACCATTCCAAAGATATTGAATTTTTTTCCCCACTACCGCTCTTAATACATATAGCACATCGATAAGGGAGAGTCTTGAGTTGGGAGTAGGTTGGGTTTATCAAATTAAATTTCCAGACTCCGGCTTTCGATGCTTCCCCCTATTATAAAAACAAAAAAAAAAAAACAAAAAATTTATAACGCATCATAAACATATAAGGTGTAAAGTCCACCGAATATTTGAAAATTTTAATATTAATTATATAGGGCAAGTACAAGTGCTCGCCCGATTGTATTTCTTTTAAGCACAAAGTCGAACCATTACAAGAAAAACACGCTCTTCTGACTGCATTCACCCAACCCATATATTCGCTGCTATACAGATAAAGTCAGTCGAAAATTGTAAAATCATTATATTGGTATATTGGAAATACTTTCTGTAAAAAGTCATCTATAAGACATGGGGTCGACATATTCAGCCCATTTTCCAGTTTGACACTGGCTCCTATAAAGCACTATTGCACCGTTGCAATCATCTCACTTTTTGTAAATGTACCCTGAACAGGGCATATTAAGTTTGCCACGAAGTTTGTAACATCCAGAAGGAAGGATACCCTATAAAGTATATATATAAATGATCAGTATGTCGAGCTGAGTTGATTTAGTCACGTCCATATGTCTGTCTATCCGTCTGTATATATACGAACTAGTTGCTCAGTTTTTAAGATATCGTTTTGAAATTCTAAACGTTATTTTCTTTTCAAGAAGCTGCTTATTTGTCGGAACTGCCGATATCGGATCACTGTAACATACAGCTGTCATACAAACTGAACGATCGGAATCAAGTTCTTGTATGGAAAACATTTGCATTTGATGAGATATAATAATATTTTATTTAAATAAATTTGGTATAGATTACTTTCTAAGCCAAAAATGTAACATCGAAAGAAATTGTTCAGATCGGCTCACTATAGCATATAGCTGCCACGAAAACCAAACGATCGAAATCAAAGGCTTGTATGGAAAACTTTCGCATTTGACGTGGCATCTTCACGAAATTTTACATGAATTGCTGCTTAAGGTAATAATATAATCTCTGAAAAAATTGTTCAGCTCGGACTACTATATCATATAGCTTCCATACAAACTGGGCACACAGTTATATATTAGCTTCGGTACAGTCGAAGTTAATGTTTTTTCTTGTTTTTAACAAAACCGTTATAGGGGAATTAGCGAAGACATCGCTTTTAACTCTTTCAGAAAATATGTCGATTTTGGCGATAAAATTTGAAAGGTTTTAGAGATAATAATACACATTAAACCTATTAGAGGCCGAAGCCAATCTCTTCTTTTATGGTTTTTCAAACATAATTCAAACGTAATTTTGCGGCTCAGTTCTGACATTTTATAGTTTTTAATTAGTAGTAGTTTCTTTGCGGCGTAAGTGGTTCGATTCCGTTCATGTAAAACAGATTCTTTTATTTTTAAATTCAAATGTGGGAGATTCGATAGGGGGTTTTGAGATGATTATAGGATACGTCATCATTATTAGGCAACGTCGGTGAACTCGGTAACTCACTGTATCGTTGGCAAACACCGATATAAAAATACTATATATTTTAGTACGGATGGTTATCCCATGCTGAACTCACGCAAAAGTAAATTCGCAAGTATTTAAAAGTATTCCATCTGTAGTGAGTGCTGCAATAGGAAGTGAAAGTTTCCTTTTCTACAAAAGACTTGCAATTTTCACCACGGCTGACGTGATAGAGAATTCGTTTGAGTATTTTCGTATCTATCTCAACCAGCTGCGAACGAAGAATCACACATATTTAAAAAAAAGTCTCATAGGCACAAAATAAATCTCAAGAAATCTGTATTGCTGTGGAAGCAACAGAAATTTAAACACAGCATATCTACGCTCGGTGCTTGAAATCATTCCGAAGTCATGCCACCACTCCTCTCGTCTAGCAGCTCCATTTGAATCCAAACAGTACTTTGTCACTTTAGCCTTCTACATTTTTCTTCCATTCAACAACGGCTTTTGTTTGACTGAATAATAGTTATTTTTGAAATTTTCTCCACGCTGTGAGTTCTTCAGAAGCTTTATTCTTGGTGCTTTCGACTCTACCAGCACCATGTCATTAGCAGCAATAATGCAAGATAAGCCGACTGTGCTCCAGCCAATCTAACCAGCCTTTAAAACTGAGGCTTCGGTCAAAAATTTACGCCTTCAGCCGAGGTATTTATTATGTGCATTCAAAGAACTTTATTCTAAACTGTTGTGCATGTGAACGCTAACTTCAAGAACTCACGCAGCTTTAATAAAATTCGTCCAAAGTGTATCAAACCCTAATCCCAAATCGAAGGTATGTAAGATCGTAGTATCAAGTGTTAGTATGGTATGGTATAAAATGTGATTTTGAGCTAGACAAATAGAAATAGGAAGTTTTTGTTGGGTGTGTGGGTCGTAGGGAGTTTTTTTATTTTATTCAATTTTGGAAGAATCAAATTTACAAATTTATTCTAGTTATCGACAGTATGAACGGATGCAAATATATGGTTAACCCATTTACGACTGGTGTTCGATTAATCGAACAGCAAAGTTGTCTATTTGAATAATTGTTTTAGCTGAGAAGGTAAACGATATCAGGACGATAGTGAGTATCATATATTACTTTGAAATTATGGCTATTTGAAAATTATATTTACCAACCCCCAACTCCCCCTTAATTTGATTGGGGGAGGGGTTGAAAAATGCCTTACGGGTAGACCTTTTTTGTAAATTATATTCAAAATATGTAAATAAATAAAACTAAAAAAATAAATATGAGATCTTATAGGCAAAGAACCAAATATTATTTTACAATAAAAAAATCAACACCTGACAAAACATGGATGGCACAGGTTTTACTCAAAATAGATGTTCGATCAATCGAACAGTGGCGGTCATCACATACAACATATCGTAATATAAATGAATAGACAAGATTGTTTCAGTAAAAGCAAATGTTTATTGAATATTGGCCATTTTAGGTTATTTAGATAGTATTTCATGGAAATCTTTGAAACACTTCGAGTGCATATGCTTGGCACATTTTTCACACATCCAAACTGTTGGTTTTCCACAACCTTTCAATTGACATCGACGACATTTCCCTTGAGGTTGACGGACGATGATTTGTTCACCAACGACATTTGGTAAGTTGCGTGGTCTTTGGAACTCCAGATCTTATCCACCTCCAATGCTTCTTTTTCATCGGTCAACAAAAGAGGCTCAGTGACTGATGACTTGAATTGTTTTTGGCTCATTGGCTTCTCATTCTTATATTTCGCGACCAAACAATGCAATTTCCATGCATTCACAGTGGAAGAATTTAGGGTGTTTATCCAAAGTGGCCAGTACCATTTCTTTCCACGGATGTTTACTCGATAATTTTGAATGGCATTGTCGTGGAGATCAATGCCACCCATTCCTTTGTTATAATTGTGAAGCATAGCAGGTTGATGCACGTTGACAAATTTAGCATTTTCTCCCAGGCTCTTCTTAGAAGCTTTAGTTGCCGTTTGCCAACGCCGAACAGGGTAGAGTGGCAGAATCTGATCATGGTTTGTAGCAATGGTGACCTCCTTATTATCTTGCCAGCGACAAAGGGTTATCTGGTTCTTATAATCGTACATATAATCACGGTCTTCATATTTATAGCACCCCCAACTACACGATTGCAGCGAACAGTTCCAGTGGCGCAGAACCCCTCTGTTGATAACAGGCACAGAAGATGATAGGAAGTGAAGAAGTTGTCGAAAAATTCCACGTGACGAATAGCTGCTGAGTAAACGGAGAACGACATCAGCTCCAAGACCAAGCTCTCTGTTGTATTCATCGGATTGTCCACAGTATGGTATAAAACTAAACAAATAGCCCGTTGACGAACAGAGGCACCAAAGTTTATATCAAAAACGAATCGGATTTCTCAGAATAAACATTTTGCAACTGTGACGGCACCATCTGCTCGTCTATAGACAAAAACTTTGACCAAATGCCAAACTGTTTGAACTTTCTGTTTATGATGTCAAAGAATCGACAAAGCTGAAATCATTAAATAAGGAAATAAGGAAACTTGACCTTGGCCATCTTATCATTAACATCTAATTCAGCGTTATTCGTAAACTGGATGTACCTCTTCATATGCATGAAAGTAGCTCTCGACATTGCCTGTTGTACTATTGCAATTCCCATTGACAGCTGCGAAGACCAATAATCCTCAATTGAAGGCAAAGGGGGTTTAGCCCGTTATCAGTAAAATCCCCAAAAATCTTTTCAATATAACCACGTCCAAATGAAAACCAGCGTTGTTCTGGGCCGCAAATCGGTTAGTCTCAGTTATGATATAATCCAACACCTCCCCATCATAAAACTTTGAGAATAATTGTGTTGGGGACAGATCCTTTAGTAACTCACACACATCTTTCTGCATATCGGCCAACGGAGCTGCCTGAGGCGATATATCGTAATGAAACTCCTCCTTTCCTTTGTTCATTTACCATTTTGGAGTTCCAAATGAACTCACTGGCTTGTAGCTGACTCTCGGTTTCTTTTGAGGTGCACCAGTCGATTCAGCATCCGATTTGGAAGTTGATGGCAAAGCCTCCGGTTGAGTTTCCACAACCTTTTCATAAGCAATATCCATATGAATGTTTCGCTCTCTCTCAATTTCCAAATAGCCGGCAATCTCAGTCAAAGCAGTTTGATCTTCATTAATTGCGATGGTATTCTCGTCGATTAATTCTTCATCGGATAGTTCATGTACATTGGGTGGGAGTACGTTGACACACTGAACCGGATTTTCGTTATCGCTCCAATTCTCTAAAATATCTTCAACCTCCCTCATTGTTGTTTTCTTTGAACGTGCCATTTTGCAATTCTGGAATCGAGGAACAATACAAACACTCGGAATTACACATCAAACGAAACTATATTCTAATAGATTCCCACCATTTATTTTTCGAAAAACTATTAAAATGTAAGAATATGATAAGCAGGCACAAAAGAGGTCTTTTCTTCTGAAACACACAAAAGAAATGTCAAAACGCTATCATTTGGCGGGAAAAATTGACATTTCGCATTTGTATGGGATTTTATGGTATGTGCTCACCGCCAGTGTTCGATTAATCGAACAATTTAATTTTTGACATATCGGGAAAACGGGAAGAGGTAGAAATTTTTTCTAAAAATGTACCTTAAATAAAAAAAAATTTAAATTTTTGCAGCGCGGTTGGAAATGGGTTAAAGACATTTTGTGATTTTTAAGAATTAGCGTGCGAAATAATGAAGGAAATAGCAAAATTGTCTTTTAAGATGCAAGACTTTGACTTCTTTTGAAAAAGTATACATAGCAAAATATTATTTTTTTATTTCTTTTAGATCGTTTATTTCTCTATAACAATAACTTTAACTGTATAGAAATTTTATCACATACATTAAGCATCCTAACAAAATAAGAAAATATTTCTTTTCCAATTTGTTTTTTTTTTTCAAGCGATATTTTTAGAAGTATCTAAAAAAAGTTGTATTTTTGGCCCACCTTTAAGATAAGTATCAATAGTATTTTAATTTATTTCCTTATGCCGGTTTGAACGAACTTTCCAAGCGATAATCAACTCAATAATGAAAATTCACATGGAATATATTTTTATTTAACTTTCATGGAATTTATAGCTGATGCATAGTTTCAAAGGAAGGAAAAATGCGCTCACAAAAATCCGCACTATTGTGCAATATACATAGACGTTACGTATACGCAGCGGTGTCCTGTTACGCAAATTCAACGTATGAAAATATAAATAACGTGCGAAAATAACAAGCGGAAAGTAAAAAACGTTTAAAATAAAGAAAGAGAATAGTTGAAAAATTATGACGACGACAGAGTTTAGGTGAATTAATTTTAAATCCCAAGAGAAAGGCAATGAAACATACAGAAATGCACAGCATTGTGTTGCGCGGCATATGAGTTAAGCGGGAGGGTAAGAGGATGATATGTATGTGCGGATTAAAAAAGACATGCGAGCATGTGTAAAGTGTGACTTTGAGCTTACGCTGTGCAAACAACAAAAACAAGCAGTCACGCAAATCCTTATGAATACGTTAAGTACACACATACATACGTGTGTTTGCATGTGTGAGTATTGAATGATATTCATTTTCATACGCAACCACTTACTTATAAAGCATATAACTGAACTCAAGGCACACTTGTGAACTTGAGCTCTTCGTTATGTGGAATTAAGAGAGAGAATGCGTGTAGCAAACGTAAATATGTAAATGATTTGATGCGTATATATTAACGTTAAACATTGGCAGAGTGTTAGAAGGTGTACTAATAATAAAAAGTCATTTCCATTACAAATGAGCTTATTATGCAACCAACACACACATACAAATTCAATGAGGCGTAAAGCGGGGAAGTCGCTAAGTCATAAGTATTATAAGCGGTAGAAAATAAAAGGATTTGCATCTGATTACTAAGCAAGCGGCTGAAGAGCGAGCAAAAGCTTTATGTGGCCCAGTATGCGTATAGCGGATGGGAGAGGTTGTGTGTAAACAAAAGACAACAAAGCGGAAAGTGGAAAGTGAAAGTTCAGGGGTGGCCGTCACAAAAGCCAATTGTTTGGCACACAAAGAGCGCCGCGATACAAGCGACTTATAAAAATTATGGGTGCTGGCGCTTTTGTATGGCGCTTGAGCAGAAACCATGGCATATTTTAATAATGAAAATTGTATGCCTAATTTGAGTGTGAATTTATTAAATGAGCGATAATAATAGTAATTGCCGCGCAGGATGAAAGGGCAGCATGCTTCAAACTGTTAATATAAATATAATGGCGTATAGAAATTTATTAATATTTGCGCATAATTGAATTGTGGAGTGATTCATCTTCGCTTGCAATTATGTGTGATGTCTAAAGGTACCTTCAACAATGGCTTTATTTAAGTGCGCTGGTAAAGTACAAGGTAAAAAATATTTTGCACAATGGAAAGAAAAATATAGGTTAAGAAAATTGTAAATATTGCTAGGTTGCTATCTGAGGAGTCTCTTATGAAATTCAAAGCACCTTTAGTAAGAAAACTATAATGATATAAAATGGTAAATCCAAATTCGAACATCTGGTATGTTAAAGCACTATACGGCAAAAACGACTTTTTTATAAGTTTAGACTCATTTCAATGGAACATAATACAAACTACTTTTAATTTTTTTATGCAACAAAACTGAGAACCTATTTTAAGAAAACAATAAAATTTGTGAGAAAAAATTTAAATTTTCTTCAAAACGATCTTTCTCTGTGGGGAAACCTAAGCAAAAGCTATGTATGACAATATCTGTCCGTGCAATCATTTGCGTTTGGAAAATAAATAAAAAAAAACTAAATTTTGAATAACACATTGCTAATTTTTTTCCTGTCAAAGCTCGGATTTTAATGAGATTTTGCCTTAGAATACTAAACTTAGCTGGAATATTGTCATAAACTTTCATCTAATATATTTCAATTTTGTCTCAAATTGACGCCACTTCTGTTCTACAGAGTATTATAGCTCTGTTCACTTAACGGTTGTACCTATCACCAAAAACTAAGCGATATGTATGTATGGATGGTAGTCGAAAAAGTATTTTCGTATTTTGTCAATAGCTGTCTGCTACCAATTACATTGTTGTATGACACAACATATAGTGTTCGAAAGATGAGTTAATGAGCACTGGTGAAAATTCGATTCATAAACCAAACTTTTCGGCTTTCGAAAATTGCAAACAAATTTTTCGCCATGTAGGACGTCGACATTCTACAAAATCCTCTGCTCTTAATTTATTCTAACGACTCTTTTAATTTTTATACAGGGTGGTTGATGAAAGCCGCTACCAAAAAAAAAAAAATTAAATAACTTTTTTTCTATTTAATGAATCTGGTTAATTTTTTTTATGGAGCACTGGAGTCCGTAGTTTCGGTTCAAAGAGAGTATAGTCCCATATAAAATTCAAATGGCCAACAAACTGAACGCTGCAGACTTGCCGATTCGCTTGGAATTTTGCCAGAAGATGCTTCAAATGGTGGAAGAGGATGTAAACATGTTGAACTGTCTTTTCATGTCTGACGAGGCCCATTTTGATTTAAACGGCAACATAAACAAACAAAATTGTCGAATATGGAGTGCTTCCAACCCACAGATACTCCAYGAGACGGAATTGCATCCACTTCGTGTCACAGTGTGGTGTGCAGTTTCATCACGCTGCATTGTCGGRYCCTACTTCTTCGAAGAAAACGRTCACACCGTTACGGTTACTRGAKACCGTTACTTGATCATGTTGAGAGAGTTTTTCTATCCAGAATTACGCCGAATGAGAATTTCTTTCAACTCTGTGTGGTTTCAGCAAGATGGTGCAGCTCCTCACTAGCCCAACCTGTTATGACAGAATTGCGACGAAAATTTCCCAATAAGTTGATATCCAGAAACTAATTTTTTGACATGAATAAATGAAAAATGAATTCCATACACTGAAAAAAAGTTATTTGAGTTTCTGAATGTAGCAAAATTCATCAGCCACATTGTACTCTTGCAACGTGTTAAAATTTAATCATCTTGATGAAACTTAAAAAGGTACAAGTTCGTCCAAGTTGGCTGAGGGAATCGCAATAACAAGGGGTATCAGTGGGAAAAGAATTTCGAAAAAGTGGGCCGGGCCCCATCCTGCAGTAAGTTTAACGTATATATATATATCCTAAGCCAATAAAGCAATTTCAACCCAATAATATATTATGTGAAAACGAATAAAATCGGAGAATAACTCCTCTCACTCCGCATGTAACGGTCAAATTAAAAACTACTGAAAGCACTATAAATCACTAACTAAATGCCAGAGACATTAAATCTTACCCCTTAGATGGTACAAAAGAACTTTAAAGAAACCGTTATCAAAATTGGATGATAGACATGCCACCGCCCACTTTTAGGTGATATCACATATCTCGAGACCCGTCCGACTAATTTCAGGAAATTTTGTGCGCCACATTCTCCTAAGATTATAGTTTCTCCTATTTATAGTTTGAAAATGGGCGAAATTGAACTACAGCCACGGGTACATCCCAAAAAATACAATTTTAATTTTCATATGAAACTTTTACTTTTCAGTATACCAATCAAAAATAAATAAATGAATATCAGTCAATGTGTTAGCTAATTAACTGACATTTAGAGAGAATACTTTCCTGATAGTAATTTATCTGAATATCAAAAATAGATCAAATCAGGACAATACTTCACTTAGTCACCATATACCTAATACAAAGGTTTTCGAACTTCCGGGTGTCTTAGTAGCGTTTTGTGATTAGAATGAATAAAATGGAGTGAAAACTCGCTCTAGGCACCATATATCTAACAAGCTAACCAGCTGACCTTAGTCCTTGCAAGTTTTAAGAATCTTATCAATATACAATTCTCGTACAGAGAAGTTCGGCGTTCAACTTAATTACAGGTATTGTTCTCAAAGTAATAGGACTGCATTTCAGTCCTTGCGCGCACAGACTGGATTCCGTAGAGGGCGTTGCTAGCTAATGAATGGTCAGTTGTCTCTGAGCACCGAGTCAAGACAAACATTTTTTTCCCGACGTGTTTCTGTATACTTCTCACAGATCTGCGTCAGAGATGTTTGATATGATCAGACAGGCTTACTTAAATGATGCTTTAGCAAGAAATGGTATGTTTCGGTGGTATCAGGCCTTTTTGGAGGGCCGACAAGAGGTCAAGAGGAAAACCATGCTGGGATTAAAGAATGAGCAAATCCAAATTGAAAACGATCCGTATTGTCTTTTGTTACGTCAAAGACATCATCCACCATAAGTTTATACCTCCTGGACAAACCAAGTTTTGTGTGGAAGTTCTCAAGATACCCAAGCGAATGATCATTCGGGTCCGACAAGACATCGCAGCCGATTGGAAAATGCACCACGACAAGGCCCCGGCTTAAAACGACCTTTCTTTTGAATAGCTACCTAACCAAGGCCGGTATCCTAACGTTTCCTCAGCCGCCCTACAGCCCAGATGTGACCCCAGGACTTTTATGTTTCCTTGCCTGAAAAGGCCGATGAATGGCAAGCATTTTGAGACGACAGAGGGGATCCAAACAAGATGCACCTCGGCATTCAAGGCTACTCCGGAGAATGCCTTCGGAGACGCTTTTACTTTTCGCCAAATCTGAAAACAGCTATGTATCTTCTGCAGACAGTGTTTTCAGTATTGCGCTAATATCGCATGAAGAACATGACTTCAACACTCTACTGCAGCTTAGAATTTTATTGCCAACAGAATACTCTTCACGCATACATAAGTATACATTAGGGCGGGTCGATTTAAAAAACGCTCATTGCTTTGTGAAAATCGTATTCTAGGGATCAAAATAAGAAACTTTGTCGAAGGAACCATACCTCTAAAACGAACTTTGATGTCCCCCAATTCGGGTCGAACTTTTGGGTAGGGGCAAATTTTGAAAAATCCCACTTTGACCCATTTAGAGTGCTCCAATCGAGTCCAAATGTATGACCGACCCCCACTAACTTTGGACGGCCGATTCACTTATGCCAGTGGCACACACCCTGGAACTCCTCCGGGGGGTTCCCCATACAATCAATTCAAAAAATCACCATTTTTGGCCTTTACATGTTTTTTCTTTATTTTTATTTATTTATTTATAATAATATCTATTTTTTCTCTTAAGAAATTTATTTAGTCAGAACATATGTAAATGAAAAAATTAATTTAAGTGAGTTATAGAAAAGAAACTAAAAAAAAATTATTGCTTGAAGTCTCTTTTACTTTCAAGTCTGTGCAATTTCGCACGGCGCTCTAATGTCGTCGCCATAACAGCCTCTACATTTTCCGGTATAACCCGTTTGGAAACGCTAGCTAGCAGTTGAACATGTCGTTCCGTTCCGTGTATGTGTGATGAATTTTTGGATCATTAAACGGTGGATCATCTTTATTTAAATATTCTTTCAATGTATCGGTATTTATATCATTCAAATCGATCATTTCCGTATAACTTGTGCAATTAAAGTTTATATCTGGTTTTAATAAACTCTAAGTTCCATTGGCTCGTCAACATCGGTTCGATAGCGTAGAATTTTCTTGATGGCACAGTCGCGGTTTTCTTTCCTATCATGAAACAACATTGAGAACAAGATGTTTTCCAAATGCGCATAATATGAATTATCTTTAATTACTTGATTGACAATTTTGCGTAAACGAGGTTCTAGAAATCGTGACCAACCAATGAACTTGAGAAATAATACACTGCCGTACACGACAGAGCTGTAATACTTGATATTGAAGTACATTGGCACAAAACATTTAATTATAAATTCTACCAGAATTCTTAAATTTGCATCTGGATTTTCCGTTGTCACATATAATCGCAATAATCCAGCGGCCTTGGTGAGCCACCGAGAATGTACAATTTTCCCTGGTTTGATATTAGCCAGATCCACCGGAACCACGCCGCTAGAAATTGCATGGGCCATATCGTATAAGTACTTCGAATCGGTGGAAAATTCTTTTTTTTTCTGGAGCAGGGGGCATATTTTGCAACTCAATTTTCTGGAAGCCGTCCACCACCTAAAAATATATAATAATAAAATAATTAAAAATGGTTGACAATTATAATAAATGAGTGATAGCAATAACTTACCGAAAGAGTTTCACAAGTTTCGAATTGACGGCTCAGTTTTCCGGTTGCCGATCTTGGTCCAGTGCTGGCAATGCAATGGTCTTTTTAACACAATTCGAATCGTCGTATAATTCCACCGTGTGGGCCAGTGTTTGTTGGCTCAACGTCAGTGCATATTCCAATTAATGTATCCAGTGATATATTTTTATCGTTGAAAAAATAGTATGATACTTTTCATCAATTTTATGTAACGTTAAAGTATCATCTTTTCTGCCATCGAATGAAAACGCTAACAAATTGGTATCATCTAACCGTTTGCGAAGCACTTCTTGTCTGCATTTCTCTTTTTCTCTGCGAACTTTCGATTTATCCATGATAAGAGGTTTCCATGCTTATCTTTAATTTTAAAATCTTGAAAAAGAACGGTTCCCAATGCTGATGGTACTCTGTCAGGCACATCAAATCGTTCGGAAATCCAGCCGCATGCACATGGAGCTGCCTTCAAATCGCATTTACATGTTCCAATGTAAAAAATTGTTTTCAGAGATTTTACATACTCTGTAAATTGTTGGGTGTTGTTTCTTCTCTTGATTTGCTCTTGATGCTTCATCTTGCGGTGTAGAGGATGGTGGATTCATTGTAAACTTTTTGATTTGGAATGGTTACTTCACTTATTATTATTTTTTTTTTTTTGAAATACCATAGTGGTTATTTCTTTAGTTCACTTTCAGAGGTAATAAGAATGAAATGGTAATTTCAATTCTATTTCAAAACTTTCCCCTACCCAAAAGTTCGACCCAAATTGGGTTACATCAGAATTCGTTTCAGAGGTATGGTTCCTTCGGCAAAATTTCTTCTTTTGATCCCTAGAATATAATTTTCATAGAGCAATGGGAGATTTTTTTGCCTCCCCACAAATCGACCCGGCCTAGTATACATATATAATATATGTAACTATAAGGAAAGCTATACATTAGTCATTTTCTACAGTTCATTTATTAATTTAGCTTTAAGGTACCTTTAATCCGAAAGAGTTATTTAAACTAAATTATATCTGTTTCACCACTTTTTGGCACTTTCAAACACTTTAATTCGATTGAAGGCATTTCCATTGCCAAATGTTATTTGCCTGCTTAGACTCTCAGTAAAATATCCGTTGTATGCAAGAGAACCAAGAGCCCCAATGATTGGCTATTGTTCGCGCATACTTATACACTTATGTGTGAATACAAAGCCGGCTGCTCTTCCATTAAAATTTGTTTGTAAGCATTTACTTTAGATTTGATTTAGTAAGTTAGTTCGGATTTGGCGTTTCCGCAATTGCACTGTCAGCGCCAGCGAATTTCAATTAGTTTTCGCGAACCAACACTCAATAGTGGCGAGAGATAGCTGATTTTGCTTAAATCGGTGAAAGAATTCGATGCATCTATTGAATTCGGCTTTTTTGGGCAAATTAACCGTTAAAATTAGCATAAATTTCTCGGCTTGCAGTTCATGTATTAGAGTTTAAATTTCTTTTAGAAATTTTGGGTGAAAGTAGTTTATACTTTCAGTTATGCATTTCAGATTTTTAAAGCAATGGTTAAAATATTGTTAGCCATTTCTCATGTTTGTTGATTTATTAACACAATGGGGCATAGAGAAGAAGGTTCTACGATTGAAAACACCAAAAATCGCAAATTTATTTTAAATTACTATCAAGTAAATTAATCGCGATACTCGTTGTTAATATTCTAATATCTGCCTATACAAAAGCTCTCAAACGATCATGATCCTGAACTGTATTTTGAACAGTGTCCACCTGAAACAATGAATGAAATATGGCTAGATCATCCGGCTCCGGAGTTTTATTGACATTTTTCCAAGGAGTCTACTCTGCATGAATCGAAACGCAAAACAACAAGTAAGGAAGGGCTAAGTTCGGGTGTCACCGAACAGTTTTTACTCTCGCATGATAAAGTAATAATCGAGATTTCAGGCGTGGTAGAGAACCGATTTCACCCATATCTGGTACATGTCATCAGGGTGTTAAGAGAATATTCTATACCGAATTTCATTGAAATCGGTCGAGTACTTCCTGAGATAGGGTTTTTCGTTCATAAGTGGCCGACGCCACGCCCATTTTGAATTTTTAAAAAAGGCCTGGGTGCAGCTCCCTTCTGACATTTCTTCCGTAAAATTTAGTGTTTCTGCCGTTTTTTGTTGGTCGGTTAACGCACTTTTAGTGATTTTCAACATAACCTTTGTATGGGAGGTGGGCATGGTTATCATCCGATTTCCTCCATTTTTGAATTTTATATGGAAATACGTGAAGGAAACGACTCTATACAGTTTGGTTGACATGGCTATAGAAGTTTTCGAGATATGTACAAAAAAGTTAGTAGGGGGCGGGGCCACGCCCACTTTTCCGAAAAAACTACGTCCAAATATGCCCCTCCCTAATGCGATCCTTTGTGCCAAATTTCATTTTAATATTTTTATTTATGGCTTAGTTATGACACTTTATAGGTTTTCGGTTTCCGCAATTTTGTGGGCGTGGCAGTGG
>NW_017536630.1:1189974-1194071 GCF_001853355.1 Bactrocera latifrons
AACATCAATACTAATTAATATAGAGCATTACCGACACTTTGTCTAAATTTCGGACGAACTATCGCCTTCGAGCAGCAGCAAATACTATGGCATAATATTCAAACAATGCACGATATAATCACTCAAAGAAAATGTTGACCGTCAAAAAGCTCATCCATCGTATATTCGCGAACTGAAGTTGACAAAAGTAACTGCCAAACCTAGACCTATTTCAGAGCAAAAGTCTACAAAATGGTATCGAAAATTTAGGATCTCTATAAACGATGTATAACTATGGGCAACAAATCGTGAGAATTCTTTCTTAATTTTAAAATTCTTAATTTATTCTTCTAAATCTAAGCCGTCCCTCATAAAGAATTCCCTCTTGCCCCCAATATAATTGTGCCAACGCTTTTACCAATCCTCGAAACAGTTGTTAAAGTCAATATTCACAATAGCTTTCAATGCGCCTAGTGATTCATATTTAATGGCTTCAATTGACTCAAAACGGTTTACCCTTCACGTTCGTGAAGTCGTACGGAGCTAAATCAGGCTGACTACAACTTTTGCGAAAAACTCACCAGGAAATAAATTTCGTATGCAACGGTGCCTTATAGTGTTACAAGATCGAATAGTTATCGGAACATAGTTCTGGCCTCTTTTATTATATATCTTCGCGTAAACGACCGATCACACTCAAATAGTATTCTTTGTTGACAATTTGGTCAGTGGATAGGAATTCGACGTGCACCACACCTTGCTAATCAAAAACACCATCAACCTAACCTTGATTTCTGATTCTACGCCAGTAAAGAAGTAGAATATTTTTTCACGATATTCTGCCTGTTGATCGTCTGTTTCCGGGTCGTAAGCATAGACCCGAGACTCAGCAGCAGTAATAATACTTTTCATGACATCCTGATGGTCGAAAACCATTGTTTCAAACACGTTAATGCAATGTTTTTATACTCTCGCAACAAAGTTGCTAAAGAGAGTATTATAGTTTTGTTCACAGAATGGTTGTTTGTAAGTCCTAAAACTAAAAGATACCAAAGTCCGTCCGTCCGTGAAAACTGTAACTTGAGTAAAAATTGAAATATCATGATGAAACTTGGTACACGTATTTCTTAGCTCCATAAGAAGGTTAAGTTCGAAGATGGGTAAAATCGGCCCACTGCCACGCCCACAAAATGGCAGAAATCGAAAACCTATAAAGTGTCATAACTAAGCCATACATAAAGATATTAAAATGAAATTTGGTACAAGGGATCGCATTAGGGAGGGGCATATTTGTACGTAATTTTTTTGGTAAAGTGGGCGTGGCCCCGCCCCCGATTAACTTTTTTGTACATATCTCGAAAACTACTATAGCTCTGTCAACCAAACTCTATACAGTCGTTTCCTTCAGGCATTTCCATATACAGTTCAAAAACGGAAGAAATCGGATAATAAGCACGCCCACCTCCCATACAAAGATTATGTTGAAAATCACTAAAAGTGCGTTAACCGACCAACAAAAAACGTCAGAAACACTAAATTTTACGGAAGAAATGTCAGAAGGAAGCTGCATCCAAGCGTTTTTTTAAAACTTGAAAATGGGCGTGGCGTCGCCTACTTATGGACCAAAATCCATATCTCAGAAAGTACCCTACCGATTTCACTGAAATTCGGTATATAATATTTTTTGATGATATGTACCAAATATGGGTGAAATCGGTTCACAACCACGCCTGAAATCTCGATTAGCTTCTATTTTGTTAGGCTCAAATTATCTTTCCAAATGGTTTTCATTGAACTTTCCGATATTCCTACGATCCCAGTAAAATGTCTGATAGTTAATCGTTGATTCTCAAGCACCATTCCTTCATTTTATTGACGTGTTGATCATCAGTTGAAGTTGATGGTAGTCCTAGACGTAGTTCATCATCAACGCTTTCTCGATGTTCTTTGAATAATTTGTACCCATCAACAACATTTGCTGGCGACAAACAATTATCACCAAAGCCCCCCGACATTTTAAACGTTTTGGCACCGGAAATTTGTGTCCGCACACAAAATTTAATGGAACTTCTTTATTGAATAACTTCACTATAATAAAAATGGCCGAATGCGCTTTATATACTTCACTCTCAATAGCAACAATGTTGTAAAAGTAAATAAAATTTTTGTAAGAGATGCCAACATTTCATTCTGACAAATTGACCGAAATATAATTTGATTATATATGAACATTTGACGCCCCTTCAAATGTGGCCCTTTTTACAGCTGTTTGCATCGGTTTCGTAGTATTTATAGACACATATATCAAGCACGATTCTACGATATACTACACATATAATGCCTAGTCACAATTGAAAAGCTCTGTCTTTGTACGGCAGAGAGATTTGTTTTTGATGAACAAGAAGAAACTCTGATCGATTAGTAATACAAAATTACGTCAGGGTATATTACAGTCTGGTTCCCTTAGTTAGATATATAAAGTGTCACGTGTTCAACCAAACGAATATGAACCGAGTTATAAAATGAAGGAACTCAAACTTCTTAGAAACTAATAAAAATATGTCCGAACTACAATGTTCATTTTCCTATGTTAGGACCGAAGCATCCCCCATAGTATCAATAACATTTACAGGAAAAAGTTTATTAGTTTTTAATTATAACAACACGGAGACCATATTTTTGGGAACTTGTGCAGTTTAATTGAGATGCAGGAGCGCTTAATACGCTTTATCTAAAAAAGATGTTTGCTTTATTCTGTGCGTTTTTACCAGAGCATATGATTTCCGATAAACGGTAAACTTAAAACCTTAAAAATACTTTTGTTGACTATTAAGATACAACTACTGCTCTTTAAATGATTTAAACGTTGAGCACATTTTCTAGTGACGGAAAAATCTGCAGCACATGTTAAAACCCGCGCACGTGCTTTCAGTAATATGCCAGTAAGCGTTCCTTGTCAAAATCTCCCATTCCCTAAAATATATCCGAGCACATACATAACTATATGCAACTCCACTCATTTTTCTTAACTCCCCGATTGGGTAAATGTGTCTTGACTGTCAGCAGCCTTCGGTGCCAACTGCAACGGCTTGTAAGTAAACCATAGAGTACATGACAATTTTCGTGTTGTAAAGTAATTTTTATTACCGCAGCAGTTTTCGGCCTGTTGTGTTGCCGTATTTCAACCACTTTTTTCGCGTCATATTTTGCAGCGATTTTGCTTCGCCGTCGAGCATGAGACTTCACTTTTTCATGTCTTTGCTTTGCACGTGACTCATCACAGGCGTTGCTATGATTCCTTACCTCTACTCTTTCCTTTCGTTTATGACTATTTCCTTTAAATCTTTTGCTTCTTTCATTTTCTGTAATCATTTTTGCTGCATTGCTGATAGCTAAGTGGCAAAAGAGAGCAAGAGACGAAACTCACGAAGCCGGTGCTTATTTATCGTTGCTTACTGTTTCTACCTAGCCATTAAATTACAATACATTTAAAATTAAGTATGTTTACGGTTGAAGCAATAATTAGAATCTCTTATATTTATTAAAACTATGAAGTGAAAGAATCCGTACTCGTTTGAATTTTTTAAAGCTTTTCTCCGTTCTTCGTATGATAATTTAAGGCGCCTTTTTACTCTTTGGTGATAAGAACACATTTATAACACTCGCTAAAGTTTACAAAATTTTTGCGTCAAAGCACCACTACTTACTCAAATAAGAAAAATTTATAATCAGCACATCAGTCGCAATTTTTTCTTCACATTTGTAGAGTAGTGTAGTTGACAAAATTCTACAGTATTTATAGCCTTTAGATCGCTGCTGACTTTGACCTGTCACAAAACATATTTTCATTCTAATTAAACGCCAAGACAAAACGTCAGCTATGGACGATATTGAATATAAATATCATTCTAATATTACTTTGATCAGTTTAGACAGTTTAGGGAACGGTTATGAAATATTATAATATCAACTGCTAATGGCCAGCTTCTCAAGGCATTCAAATCATACAAACCCAGCTCTACTCAACTCAACTCAACTCAACTCAACTCAACTCAACTCAACTCAACTCAACTCAACTCAACTCAACTCAACTCAACTCAACTCAACTCAACTCAACT
>NW_017536630.1:1194316-1216594 GCF_001853355.1 Bactrocera latifrons
AACTCAACTCAACTCAACTCAACTCAACTCAACTCAACTCAACTCAACTCAACTCAACTCAACTCAACTCAACTCAACTCAACTCAACTCAACTCTACTCAACTCAACTCTATATCACTTTTTAATTATGTTACAAGGTTGTATTTACAAAGCAAACACTCTTTCCCACTGTATTAAACTTTTAACTAATTTATGCACTCTTTTACTCTTTTACCAGCTGCTACTTAATATAGAGCGACCTTTGGCACCAAACAGCATCCATTGTCCAGTGTCTGCTGTCTGCTGTCCCCGACGACAAAACAAAATTATTTTGGCGCGCTCGGTCGCTTGACTGCATTGGAAGTTGTTTCATGTTTATGACCGTTGAAAATAATTATACCGCAAAGATTAATTACGAGAATATTCTCAACTACACAATACATACATATGTTTGTGAATATATTTAATGTGAGATTGCTATATACAAATAAATATAGCTAGTAATATTGTGTTGAAATGCGGTCCCAGACGGTCGCTTATGCGTCTTCTTGTAACAGTCTCAACGCAAATCATATTAGGACGCTAGTCTAAGGACGCAAGCATTAGTGATACTTAGTGTCAGTGGCAGCAGTCCTGCTGTGGGTAAAGTTGTTGACATGCCGTATGAGTAATTAATATACAGGGTTGAGTGTAGGGTTTATATTATCTACGTGCAGTAAATTTAATTTAATTTTAATGAATAAATTACTAATTTAATGTCTTAATATGATTTTATTGTATTTATATTTAAATGTAACTTTTTGCTTATGTTGAGGCCGAATTATTCGAAATTAAAAGTTACAAATGCTTATGTAACCAAGGCCCGGAATGAGAGAGAAGAACATAAAATTCACCCCAGAGATGGTATGACACGACTTTGTATGAGATAAGATTAAAATTGTACAATGTGCGTGCACCGCCCACTTTTAGGTAAAATCGCATATTTTGGGACCTTCTCGACCGATTTCAATCACATTCCTTTGACATTCCTATATCAGTGCGTAAATGAGTGATATCGGTCTATAACCACGGCTACTTTCCATATAAAACAATTTAAAATTTCTTTTGTTTCTTTCACGTCTCGGCATACAAATTAAAAAACGTAATTAGTAACAATATAAAATTTAGCAAGTATAGTTGAGGTATGTCACTTCATGCCCAAAAACTGTCCAAATACAACTAATTCTGTTCAATCTTCTACTCTTTTCTTGACAATAGCAAGTCTGTGTGGCAAAAATAGGTTGAATCGGGTAAATACTTCACTTAGCAACGTATACCTAAAATAAAAATTTTCGAACTTCGAGGTGAGAATGTGCCGCGTATATCGATACATGTGAGTTAGTTCGATCAAATGCGAGGGCTTATTCTTCTAATAACATTCTATATTTGCGCCTAAAATGAATGAAATCGGGCGAAAACTTAGTCTTACTCTCATAGAACTAATATCAGCATTTAAGAACATTTACAGACTTTACTCCATTCGATTGATGATAAAAATCGTCATTCACTACCACCACAAACTTCCATACACTACTTATTACAAGTTTTGCGCCAAATATGTCGGTCAGTGAGTATTATTTACATTCTTTCCACTTGTATTTAAATTTAAGCCATTTAAGTAGGTCAAAATGTGGATACTTTAATGGAACAAAATTGAAAATTTCTCTTAAAAATTCTGTGGTTTAGCGCTGCTTTGGAATTGAATTGCTTTACACCTTAGTTTATACCTCATACTCCTAATATAACTGAATATTACGAGTGAACCAAGGCACTTTTCTCAATAGCATTTTTTTGACAGATCCCTCGTGAGTTGTGTCAAGCTATCATGTTATTTTTGTTTAGTAATATTTGGCTTTTCATCATCGAACGACTGAACAACGTTTACAAACCGTTTAAGTTTATTACAAAAATTCAGTATGTGTTTCACTCAACTTATGGTCAACATAATCGGTCTACTGCGTATACAATTCGAAACAGTATCACCCATTTTAAGACCCTGCATTCGTTATTGGATAATATTCGACTGAATGGACCATGTCCAGCAGGCAATGAAGAAAATATAGCAGCCGTAGCTGAGAGTGTACATGAAGACCGTTGAGTAGCGATTTCACGTAGTTCGCAACAACTCGGACTGACGTATGGAATGACTTGGCGAAGAAGAGCAACCTTAAAAGATCCAAGAGATGTTATTTCATCCAGGAAAGAAAACGGTTTGTTGGGGTTTGTGGACCTGTGGAGTCATTACATCATTTCATCATTACTTCAAAAATGATGCCGATGATATCGTAATCGTCAATGGCGACCGTTATCACGACATAATAACCGAATAGTTGAAATTGAACCTGTGATCTCGGCGACATTTAATGAAAGAACTGATAATTTCACATTTTGGGCCTATCGATTGGCCACCAAGATCGTATAATATCACACCGTTAGACATTTTCCTGTGGGAAAATGTAAAATTTAATAAAATAATATTCCGCTTCCATTCAGGACTTGAAGCAAAACATCAAGCATGGCATTCGCCAGTTAGCAGTCGAAATGCTCGAACTAATCATCGAAAATTGAACTCAACGGTGGGATCATCTAAGACGTAGCAATTATATATACATATATTATAATTTTGTCAATGTTTTATTCACAGAGAAGACCGAAATCTTTACATCAGTGGAGGTCGTTTAATTAGCCGTTGTGTCGTAGATCGCGTATTACTCCAAAAGTGTTTCATTTTTTCTTAAAAAATATTGCTGTAGAGTCTGACTATATTCTATATATGTATAAATTTACTCTTAAAATTTAAAAACAATTACATTTAAAAAACAGTGTTGTTTTTTTTAGTTCCCATTTCTATGGATGCCAATGGAAGTCAATCACATTGACTTTCTTTATTGAAAATTATCGAATGTCATTTTTAAAATTATTACATTAAATTTTTCTTCACAGCACAAAGTTAGGGTGTTTTATAAAATTTTTTTTTATTTCTAAGCGGACAAATGGATATTTTGTTTTTAATGTTGCAAAAAAGTCTTTAAAATTTGAGCCTTCAGTTCTGGCATTTAGTACTTCCTTTTTGATTTTTCACGTTTTTGACATATTTTTGGAAAAAACTGAATTAACAGCTCCTTCTAAAAGAAAAGTTGTAGGAAAATGAATAATAAATGTAATAAAAAAAAAGTTGTAAATTAGAAACCATAGTATATGCACATACATAAAACAAATAATAATTTTTATAAGCAAATGAACTGAACACAATTATTCATTTCTTAGCCGGTCAAACACTTTTTAAATGCAAACACGTTCGTGCTATTTTGCACACCACTCTAACGTGTGTATTTAAACTTTAAGATTAAAAACAATCACAACCTGATGTGAAGTTATATAAAAGTTTGATGAGTCGCTAGATGAAACCATACGATGCAGTATAAAAGCAGCACTCCACTCTCTACTTAACACGCTCAACTTGCTTGTTTACATCAATATACTGGAGCAGTTAAAAGCTGAAGCTTTTAGTTTGCTATGCCCCACATACGCTCCGCCCTCTCCCACCTCCACACATAACTGTTGCATTTACGACCAACCTCAGCATTCTCCACTATACTTTCATTTCATATGCACTCTTCGCATTCATATCTTTTTCAAGTTCAATAGAGCGCATAACTTTCAGTTTAAATGCTCTTAAAATGGCACGTACATACATACGTGTCTGATGCGTATTTCCTCTTAAAATAGTTTCCACGTTGTTCTTGTCAAAAAAAGGAAATAATACGAAATAAAGTTTTCAAAGCCCCCGAGCATATTTCGTTTTACTTCTTCTGCTGTTATGCTTTTTATATCAACAGTTTGGCTTTGATTTACTATTTCGTATAAGTTCAGGAATTGCATGCATATAATGGAGCAATATGTACACATAATGTACACATGTACATATGTGTTTGTATTCGAGTATATGCAGGACCATTTATTTGGATTTGGTATTTACATTTGTAAAACATACTGCTGGAGGTTGCTCTGTGCTCGACTTGCTCTGCTGTTGTCGTTATTTAACACTCAATCTGCATATTTTATTTATTTATATATAACGGTACATATGTGGTATTTATAAAACATATTTCGTAGTGTACATTTCATTTAACTGTAGATAAGTGCAAATGTTGCCCCAACTTTTGGACATGAAGATTCTTATGCCCTTACTACATACATATAAGTTCAGATCTTTGAAAGAGTGCTCGAACGCAGATTTCCTGGAACTGCAAGTATGCAAGCGCTTCAAAAGATTGTTGTCATCAACATAATGTACACATGTAAACATGGACATTAATTTATGGTCACTTTTAAGAGAAAAATTAAAAAAAAAAATATGTATCTAAAATCTCCAATCTTTTCGATTTTTTTCAATTATTATTGAACACATTTATGATCGAGGACAATGCAAGTGTTATATTGGCTGTCGACACTCGATAGGAATCCGAATTGAGACTACGAAGCCGTGTTTGGCATACTGTTGCTTACCGATTTCGGTGACTGATTTAAACATCACCGAAAACTGCTAAGTTCACTTTTCATACAGCTTTTGCATACCAAAATATTCAAGAAACATATGTATAGCCAACATTTTCCTCTAATATCTTCAGAGTATCAACAATTTCCATCAAATTCTTATTACGATTTCGATGTCGAAAGCTCTCAATCAGTTCTAACAGACAACGGCTGTTATTTCCAATCAGAGATGGCTGCCACGGAGTTAGCGGTGGTTGAACGGGTTCGAAGTGTAGCTTCATTCAAAGAGGCGTGTTGTCACTGGTGGAACAGCTATACCGGCTGAACTACCTGACTACTATATTGAAGTTTAATCCTGGCTGACTTCTTAATCATAGTTAGTTTTTCATCTCACTTGTTTAGGAGCATAGTCACAGCGGATCAGTGTTATCTGCGTACTTCAGCTTTTCTTCTCAAATCAGCAGTAAATATGAAAAAATTTGCAATCATTGCTTTATAGCAAAGCCTCTTTTAAGATCGTGCCTCTATTTCTCCAAATTTATTTCCAATCATTTTGTGCCTGTTCACTAAAATAAGGAATTCCTTCTCAAAAAAATTATGTACTTTTATATAAGATTTACAAGGAGCGTTCCAAAGTAAACAGGACTTTTTAAATCTAGCGCCCCTGGTTCCGCCATATATACTCGTATGCCGTTTGGTGCATTAGAATCTGCAATCTTTCGATACTATCGATTGTCCAGTAAGAATTTTATGATATTTCATAGATTGGAAGTGATGTTATTGCGTTTTAAGTGTCAGCATGTTTATGTTATCGGTGCGAAAATGAGCTTCGAACAAAGATTAAAAATTAAAATTAAATTTAAATAAATAATAAAAACTTTTACCGAAATGTTTCAATTGATGAAACAAGCTTATGGCGATGATTGCCTATCCCGTAACAAATTGCACGAGTGGTTTCAATGTTTTCAAGGTTTTCAAAGTGATCGTGAGGGCATAAATGACGATCAACATGTGGGCCAATCAAAATCCGGGATCACCGAAAATTCCATCATTAAAAATCAGCCGAAATCATCATTGAAATTCATGGAAATGAAATTGAACATCTCCAAAACAACGATTTATCGCATTTTGACCGAAAGGTGTGTACACGGTTTGTTCCGCACAAATTGACTGACGACCAAAAATTGCTCTCATCGATCCACGCTTGTGACCGATGATTTAACCAAAAATCACATTTTGACCATTAACCACTGCCCGTATTCACCTGATATAGCACTTTCTGACTTCTTTCTTTTCGGAAATATGCAAGTAAAGCGTAGTACAGACGTAGAGACCACTTAAAATGTTTGCACCGGCACACTGGCGGTCATACCGGCCAACGAACTAAAACACTCGTTCGACATACGTTTTGTCCATGCGAAAAACTGGATTGAAACAGAAGCAGTCTATTTTGAATAAAATACATTGATTTTACCGAAGAAACCATTTGTTCTTTTTTCTTTTACATACTACTGTGATCAACTTGAAATTCAAATTCAAATTTTCTCCATTTCATCTCCTTCAAAGTAATCCCCTCGAATTCCAGTCATTATAGCACTTGGAAAAATCCTCAATGCAACTTGGTATGCATTCAATTCCCCAGTACAGAAAAAAAAATTAGATTTCGTACATTTTCGTCATTAACCGAAAACGTATAAGTGCCATAACCAAGATATAAAGCATGAATTTGGTACAGAAAAGGGCACTTCCGGCAAAATTTTTTGAAAAAGTGGGCATGCCCCGCCCTAATTTGGTAAGTATACTTTATGAGAACTTCTATGAGTTCTATGAGTGTGAAAATGGATGAAATCGGTGAACTCCCCATATAACGGTACTGTTAAAAGCTACTGAAAGCGCGATAAATCGATAACTAAATGAAGCAGAGACATTAAACTTTACCAATGGTTTGCCCGGGTATGAACGGGATATGAACGGGAGCCGGTGTGAAAATTGAACGATGGGTGTGGCACCGCCCACTTTTTGGTGAAATTCCATATCTCGGGGCCTGACCAACCGATTTCATAAAAAATTTTATGGGTGGCATTCTTCTTACATTTTTATATTACAGTGTGAGAAGGACGAATTCAGACAACATTCACGCCTACTTCTTATATAATATAGCACTATTTTAAATTATACTGGATTCTTTTACCTTCCAGTGCAAAATTCAAAAAGAAATTATTATAGCGGAATTAAACTTTGCACGAATAATGTATATTGGATGTGCCACCTTATGAACGAAAATGTATTAAATCCGATAAAAACTGTTAAAGCCCCTAGGTACCGAAAATTTAGACCCCAGTACTAATAGTTGACTTTGGATCGAAAATGTTGGTTGATAATCCTTTTTCTTTAATATATATATCTCTACGTCAAAAATGGGTTTAATCGGACCAATACTTCTCTTTGCCCCACATGCATAATATATTATAAAAATTTTCGAACTTCCGGCTTTGTATACAATTGTGACAATATGTGAGTTATATCAATGAAAGTAAGGGAGCGTATTTTAGTCATAACAGTTTATTTCTGCTTAAAATAAATAAATTTGAACGAAAATTAGACCTAGCCCCATATAACTAATATCAGGATTTTCGAATATCCGCCTGACTTTACTCTATATAATTGGTCTTACACCTTAAAGTATATCCCTGGGTTTGATTCTTGTAAGTTGCGAGAGTATAAAATGTTCACTTCCACCCGAACTTAGTTTTCCCTTACTTCTAAAAATATCGTTCTTTTCTTCTCAAAACGCTGATCATTATAGTCCAAGCACGATGGCATTTGACAGTCATACAAACTTAAAAGTCTCAAGTAAAGTAGGACTAAGTGCAGTTGTAATTCCCTCGCAATTCTAAAAAATCAAATATCTGCGTTTGGAAAGAGTTTACATGAAAGAAGCAAGGAATGGCTAACTTGGGGTGCATGCTAACATTTTTTAGTCTGGCTATTTAAAGAGCTCAAAGGAGAAATGTAGCTAGGTGTTCATAACTCTTTATATTAAAAAACTATATATAAAACATATTGAACTATAGATAGGTATAAAGTCAACCGCAAGTTCAAGAATATTTATATTATGTATATAGGGACTAAGAGAAGTTTTGACCTGATTTTATGTAATTTTGACACAAGGGTATACTTCACAAATAAAAATATTATCCCTCAATTTCAATAGAAGACCTCACAGATTAACAGATATGTTCGGTTTAAAAATAGTCACATGCAATTTCGGTAACTTTAAGGCTTAAGATGAAATAGTTTGTGCCAAGTTGTATTCTGAGAACTTCAGGGATGTTTGATTTGTATACTCTAAAATTAAAGAATCAGATGGATATTAGAATTACAGGCATATGAAAAGTGGGCGTGGTTATTATGTATGATGATATGCAATGTATGATGATATGGTAAAAGACTTCAAGTGATTTAGCGATTAGAAGATTTAAATATAAAATCATTTAGGAGGTTGGGCCATACTCACTTTTAAACAAATATTTGACACACAAGTATCCCTAACTACTGCGATCCCCTGTTTTTGGCTTAGTTTAGTGCTTAGTTTTGTCACTTTATAGGTTTTCCTTTAATGATGTTTTTTGGGCGTGGCAGTGGTGTTATTATAGCCATCTGCGGTCGGCCTATCTTGGGTGAGCAGAAAAGTA
This sequence comes from Bactrocera latifrons, assembly GCF_001853355.1. Taxonomy (NCBI): domain Eukaryota; kingdom Metazoa; phylum Arthropoda; class Insecta; order Diptera; family Tephritidae; genus Bactrocera; species Bactrocera latifrons. Next base: position 1,202,527 of record NW_017536630.1, read on the forward strand.
AGCCTTTAAACACAATTTAAATTATTTTACTTTATCTATGTCGTGTCAGTCAGACTTAACTCTCCTGGTCACAGTACAATTCCTCCAATATTTTTTTCATACCCAAAGCAGTTATAGTCAAATTCCAGAGTAGCCTTCGATGCAATTCTCGTTTAATGTCTTCATTTGACTAAAAATGGTTCGCCCACATAGCCAAATCAGGTGGTTGCGGTACGAGAAAATTAAACGAAGAAGTCACGAAAAATCAATGCAGTATGTGACGGCGCATTATCGTGTTGCAAAAACCAAAATTTTTCGGGCCTTTACACAAACGACGCATAACCCTCAAAATGTATTCTTAGTTGCCAATTTGGCTGTTCGGAAGGTATTCGGAGTGTACCACACTTCTATAGTCAAATAAAACTGCTAACATAGAATCGATTTTAGACCTACTTTGACGTGGTTTTTTCAGCTTCAACTTTGCCATGATATTCGGCCGATTGATCGTTTATTTCCGGGCCATAAGTTTAGATCCAAGACTCATTGCAGGATAATAATACATTTCATGAAATCCTGGTAGGCGGAAAGCTTTGTTTCACAGACGTTAACGCGATGCTTTCATCGATCTCTCCGATATCGTGATTTAACTTTTCTTAGGGTCAATTAATTTTTACTGATCCTTCCGATATTCCAACGATTCCAGTAAAATCTTTGACTTCTAATCGTCAATTCTCAAGCACCAGTACTGATATTTCATTGACATGTCGATCATCAGTTGATGTTAATGGCTGTCCTAGTCGTGGTTCGTCGTCAACGCGTTCTCGATCTTCTTTGAGTAATTTGTACCAAACAAAACACTTGTTCGCGACAAACAATTGTCTCCGAAGTTGGTTCCCAACATTCTGAGTATTTGGACCCTAGAAATGTGATTCTGCGCATAATATTTAATGGAATTCCTTCCTTGTATAATTTTACTCCTCGTAAAAATCGACGAATGCTCTTTATGTTTTTTAGAAAGACAAGCGTATACTGAACACTAATGATTATTTTGATACAGTCAACGCCGACCCAGAAAAAACCATTACGACAAATAGGCATGGATTATTCTCCAAGGCAGAGGTATAATCTTAAAATATATTATGCGGTTTCCTGTTGAATATACATAACTTTCATACCAACTGATCATACCGATTAATAAATTAAATTAATATTGTGAATAGCTGAAGAACTACACAGCGTTCAAATAAAGAGTGCCAAACAAAATGTGTACCAAATTTCATCCAGTGCCATGGACTTCATTTTCATGCAACATATTAAGAGGATAATCTTTTCGGGTATAAATTTAAAAATTACTAGGCATTTCAACGCATATCTTTTTTCTTCACAGTGTTATAAGGTGTACACATATATATAAGGGAAATGTATACCCACCAACATCACAACACAAGGCCACATGCGCTTGAAGGCAACAAGTAATGCACGCTATAAATTGAAATACAAATTTGCCATTTTGAAAAAATGCAGAGCACGTGGTTTCGCTTTTAAATAGCCGTAAGCGCTGCGCTTTTGTAAAACGCTTCTCCTAGTTTTTGCTTTTTACATCCTGGAAATAATTCGTAAATTCATTTCTTTGCTTTGCTTATCAGAAACATTTGTGCTGCTGCGAAAAAATTGTTGGCATAACGCTTAACGGTAATAAATACATTTGATTTGGAGCTTTGCCAACGCTTGCAAAACACATAGCGCCACTTGCTGCCTTGCATAGCACCACACCGATTCGCACACACCAGCACACTTAAGTCAATGCCTTTATCTTTATATTTTGTTTGCCACAGCTGCCCGCGGCTGTGTGCTGTTGCACATTTCGCTGCAGCGTGCAACAAATTTGGAACACATGGCGCGGAGAAATTAGAGCCGAAACAGCACATAAGAATGGTGAAAGTAGAGGCACTAAAGTGTGGAATACGAAACATGCATAAAACGCTGAAAGCGCCATTATTCTATTAATTCAAAATTTATAAGCACATTTCCGCGAAATTGTGAATAAGCAAATACTTATGTACTTACATTGTAGATCGGCATAAATATAAGTAGATTCATAGTAGCATTGCATATTTAGATTATTTTAAGTATCCTTGATACTAGGATGTTTCAAACAAATTTTTTGATTTTTTTTTTTTTAACTCTTACCCCCTCAAATATTAATGATTGACAAACAAATAATCCTCCCTCAAGCCGCTCGCTGTAGCGTAACTCTTACTACTTTTTAACATAACATCCCTCACATTTAACATAAGAATTTTCGTTTTTTCATTCAAACAAAAATTTCACCAATTAATTATCGTTTCTCAAAAATAATCATCACATATTCAGAAAGTTCACATTTAAAAAATTTTTTTCTTTTGGATCCTTAATAACCGTTCTACAATGTACCGATAAAATGAATGACCTTCAGGGCACTATATTGCCACGCAAGTAGTCGGAACCTAGACTTCGTTCAGAACGCACGTGCTTATTCGCGCAACTCTCCATTGTTCTCGAAATTGCAAGTGGTTTTTTTTATTGCGTGAACAGAATTCTTCAAAATATTTTGTACGATATGTATTTAATATTAACGATATAAAAATTAATTCAGTTAATGTATGATTATGTTTTTTTTTCGGAAAAACAATGAATCATTAAAAACAATTTTTTTTTTTTTTAAGTTTTTAGAAATTAGTGTTTTTGTTATAGTGTCGGGCGAGGTTGAGCTAGAGCTAAGAATTATTTTTTCTGGTAAACTACAGGGTTTTTAGTTGACATATAAACTTAAACATTTTTCCCGTCTTGCCCCCCTTTAAAAAAAGGGCGTTGGTAATTTGCATTAAATGAGTATTGCTTTATTTTTTTTATTTTTTTTTTTTATTAAATACTGAAATCCTGCTGAATTTTTCTATACGGGTGGTTATAGATGGTATAAGCGAGCTCTATCGGAGTAGGTGTGAAAATTGGACAATGGGCGTGGCACCGCCCACTTTCTGGTGAAATCCCAAATCCCCACACCTATGTGTATAACAATTACGAAGATTTCCGGACATCCACTTGACCTTGCTTCATATGATTATTGATTGTAAGTAAGGTACCTAAATGGAACCGAAGGAACATTTGTTTGAGTATGTCGCATATTAGTAGTATGAGGGATGACTAGTAATAAAACATCTGGTCGACACTACCCCCTTCTCAAATATATTCAATATAAAATTTTCGCTTGCACCCGAACTTAGTTCCTTACTTGGTTTTTTTTTTAATATACTGCATTATTATATTTAATCATGCATTTTTATTAATTTTCATTCATAAAATCACTTTAAATAATTTTGTCCGGTTTTTGAGACCAAATGCTCCTATGTAGTCCAGTCATTTAAGCTTTAATTAGGTAAGAATGTCGGAATTCGAGATACCCAGCCAGTATAAGTCTGTAAATACTGTATATTGAATAAATACACTCTACCATATGTAGGTTTTGAGACAACTTTTAGGGTGTCAATATGCAATATTTACAGACTTACAGCTGGTTCTTTCGAATTCCGAGGTGAACTTACTATAATGACTGGACTAATGTGCGTCAGTGATAGTAGCAGCTGGGAACTGTTTCGATCGATTGTTAAACAAAAGCTATAAGATATTAACTGCCAGCTTACCCTCAATCAAAGTATCTTTCAATCTCAAGCGATTGAGTATTTGTCGCAAATCGAGTCGTGCCGATTCCACAAGAGCTGTGAAGGTTTGTTGTCTTCCTATCAAAAGGATGTGGTTAAAAATCAAACTGAAGGATTTGCAAAACAGGCTATAAACAGCTATAATCTTGTTTAATGAATTAATAACCATTGTAAAACTTCGCCATTTCGACGCGTTGGTTTTCAAGTGTGAACCAACTCATTATTTAAATTTCAAAGCATTGAAACTTATTATATAATTACGTATCGCCATGTACCATATTTGGTACCATGCCGCACCTACCAGAAGGCTTGGATTAGAGGTTGGATCTATAATTCGCTTTGGCCTCCATCCCAATATAACTGAGTTGATAATAAATTAAACCAATTTTGATACCATATTCCGAAGTGAACCGTACCGAATGATTTCATTCAAATGTTGTATGTAGAACTGCAAATCCTCACTCCATATTTGCTCAAACAATGTACAATGTTTGTGTACCATACGTATGTCTGACAACACTCTCGGAGTCTGACAGTTTACGCGTGATAAGCATGATTATTACTATTTACAATCGCATTGTCAGTCTAGCTGTCTGTCTGTCCCTTATTCCCCTTGCAGTTCGTGCGTACTTATCTACCTGTCTGTTTATGGTCGCAATGTAATCGCTACATGTCAAGTGTCAATTAACAAAACAAATTGTAATGACAAACTCATTGGCCAGCTGATTGAAGTGACAGTCAGTTGTCTTTGCCGAAGTTTTTTGTTAATATTTAATTAATGTGGGTAATGTAAATTTTAAATAAAAATTATTGACAGCAATACTGTTCTTGAGTTGAATACTGTAAAGTGGAATGTGAATTTAAAAATGACTTATTACCATTTGCAATTATTTTTTTCATAGAACAAAAATACCAAACCGCAAATGACGCCAATGCTTATGTGATTTGAACAGTATCCTATCCCCAAACCGTATGGTAGAGTATTACGTCAGCTATCTGACGCCATGCTTCCAGTTTGTTGACATTGAAATATTCGTAGATGTCAGTTTCTTTTGTCTAACAGTGTCGGAAGTCCAAGTTACGGTACCGTATTCGAAAATTGGAAAACCTGATTGAGATTCGTGAAATCCTTGCCATTCTGGTTATGAGAAAAACCTAAGACTTTGAAACCCTGGAGAGTAAACTTATAAATATGCTCGTTGAAAATCAGTTTGTTGTTGATGATGTTCAGGTTCTTTTCGTGGTCGATTTGCTTTCTTGTGTCATTGGTTAAGTTAGAGTTAGCTGGCGTTTGAGAGTGCGATTGTGAGTATGATACGGCTACTTACTTTTCGATGTTCTATCTAGTTTCTTTTTGTGGCGTCAGCTCGATACTTTGTCAATATCACTCTAGAGTCTCGTTTACTAGTTATCATGCTGAATATCTTAAAATTATCTAATCACATGCATAAAGCAGATACTCAGACTGAAAATGATCACCAATATTGTTTACAAAAATATCAAAGAGATTTGGACCCTGGTTTGATCCTTGAGGCACTTCTAAGGTCACATCATGCTTAATAGATATATAGTATGTCCATAAACATAAACTTGAAATTGCCATCTAATTAGGTTTAAGTGAGTCCATAGTAAGTATACAAACATATTTCTAATATCAATATCCCGTCTAATTCTCCTAACGGAATGTCACTATTGCATCTTCTTCTGTATTTGACAAATTTCCAAGAACACTCGTGTCATCCTGAACCTGCTGTTCGACTTGCTCTATATAATTTTTGCAACATCGAGTAAAGAGCTTTTTACATTCTCGCCTAAGTTCGCTTAATTTTACACAATTAAGTTTGGTATTGTTTTTCTTATACTTGTAGGTGAAGTGCATTTTCGTCTTGAGTAAAATTTTATGTTTTAATTCGGTAGTAAACTATTATGGAAAATTACTGGCTTTTGGTGTACAAACTGGACATATGTTAATGAGTTATGCGTAAAGCATATCGCAGTTTAGGGAAAGCGATAAGTATAGATTAGAAAAATTGACGCTTAGACTAAAAGCGATAAGGTTGTCATACTCAGCTTTCTTGAAGTCGAAGAATAGCAAAATTACTGGCTTGAGGCTAGCCTGAAGTTCAATATTGATGTTAAGAGCAAAATGGTACAAGTCTAATGTGAAGATGATGTTCTTGAAGTCGAAGAATAGCAAAATTACTGGCTTGAGGCTAGCCTGAAGTTCAATATTGATGTTAAGAGCAAAATGGTACAAGTCTAATGTGATAATTTATTTGTACTTTCTGGTAGGCGTCAATTGATGATGATGATGATTGATATCGCAGTTGATTTTAATATAGGTTTGCTCAATATTATAATCAAGAATGGAAATTCGCTTTCCGCTGTATACTTTTTAGTTGCGAAGAAATCGCATTCGCTTCTTTCGCTAAATTGAAACGATTCATACATATCCTTCTTGAAAATGTTAATGTCTGGGTGAAGCCATGATTCTGTGATGTAAAAGGCACCAAACCTGCTGATTGTTGTCACTGTTAGGAAACTGTCGAGCTTGGTGCGTAGTCCTCTCACGTTTTTATAAGGATGTTGTATGACTGTCTGAGTTTCCCTTTTCTTTGAGCGGACAAAAATTTTTGACATCTAATTTCGGTACATCGTTAATATTAGGTTATAAATATCTCAATTCTGGCTTTTTGTCTTTTGAATTTCGCGGCTTTGTACTTGTATAAAGCGCTACAAAGCTTGTATCTTTGAATACTATAAATCTTTGAAAGGTCTTGTCATAACTTACAAAACGAAGCTATGCATGATTAGTTTGGATATTGCGTTCAACAGTTATAGACGTGTAAACATGGAATCCACTAACGCCGAAATACGCGCTATTTTAATTTCCTTCCTTAAAGGCAAATTCGCTAGAGAAACGTTCCGTGAAATTAATGGTGTTGTGGGAGAGGGTACTCTACTACTTCGAACTGCCGAGGAATAGTTTCGACGTGTGTTTGGTGTGATTGGATTGGCCTATATGGCCAGACGCTTAATTCTTCCATCCACTGTGAGCAACTAGACCGCTTGAAGCAGGCGATCGACCAGAAGCGTCCAGAATTGGCCAACAGGAAGGGTGTAGTGTTTCACCAATACAACGCCAGAACATACAATTCGTTGATGACTCGTCAGAAGATACGGGAGCTCGGATGGGAGGTTTTATCGCATCCACCATATAGCCCGGACATAGCGCCAAATGATTACCACCTGTTCCTGTCCATGGCGAACACCCTTGTTGGTGTAAAGTTGAACTCAAAAGAAGCTTGTGAAAAGTGACTGACCGAGTTCTTCGCAACTAAGGAGGGGGCTTCTACGAGGGGGGTATTATGAAATTACCGACTAGAAGAAAACAGATTATCGAACATAACGCCGCATATTTGGACAAAATCCAATCACTTCTATATAGCATTGAATAAAGATAAAAAAATAAGTAGCGGCTATATTTGGCAACCAATATATTTTGTAGTCTTAGAAACGTTGCCATTCTTTTCGTATATGTCTAGCTGAGCCCGGAGATTCAACTGAGCTGGAGTAAAATCAAATTTAAATATCAATTTTACAGATCCAATGAAATATTCAGATAAGAATGGGGGCAGTACAGTCTGTATGATAGTTCTGTCCTTATCGAGACGGTCTTTACAATCTGCTTTCTTAGATTTTTTAACATTCAGCATAACAACATTGGACGGCTTGATGATTTTTTCTGATGGCGCCAAACAATATGCTATCAAGCTTTGTTCTACAGATTTTCAATAAACTTTTCCATTATGAATTGCAATGATAAATTATAAAAACAAAAAGGTTTTGCCTAGATGTCAAGAACGTTGTAATAAATAAATCGATTACCAAAGCGTCTTCTGGACCGGAAAGAATTATTTCTTCACGAAGTCAAAAAGTGAAGCACAATTGCGGATGCGTCACTGGACAGTTTTCTGGAGTAGCAGCCATAGTTGTTTCGCTTCACTATTCTTTAACCTTTTTGCGAATCGACGACAGCTTACATTTGATAAATCAGCACCAAAACTGTCCAATTCCAAACAATTATAAATAAAATCTCGATCTCGAACTGTTATTTTGAGTGTGTATTATTTGCCAAAATTTAATTCCTGCTATAAACATGTAGATCTAAATTTTCTTATAATAACTTATTATTGCCTTATTATGAATCGGTAATCTGAGCAAAAATTTATAAATAATTGGTGATACTTTGTCTTCCGATTCGCTTCACGCCGATTGCTAAAATAATAATTATAAATTTAATAATTTACGACGGTAATCTTCTTGAATATTTTTTCATGGAATATTTATAATACTCTTAATTGTCTTCAAATATGTATAAATGACCAAGAAGTTTGTTATTAATAAGAAAACAAAACATATTGAACATAAATCTTATTATATTGTAACTCACAATGCCATTAGTTTTCTGCACAAAATCCTCCTGTCAAATTGAATTAACCAAGGCAACGCCTGTTGAATAATTTACAATCTTCATAAAATCTATGCAAATTCTGCAGAAACAATGAAGCTTAAAAGCAAGTGATGGTCTATTAATTGAAAAACATAGTGAATATGCGCAATATAATAGGTATCAGGCTTTACCGTTACGCATACTGTAAAATAAATAGTTGCATGCCTACCAACAACAAAAGCGAAAGAAACTTCACTACCACTGAAAGTGTTTCTAAACAAAAGGGAATTTAATGAACTTGTCAGCAGGGAAATACTGATAAAAGTATACAAGTGTATTTGTGTGTGTGTGTGAGTGTGTGTGTTTGTGTGTGAACGGAAAGTCAAATGAGCGCATATAGACATTGTTACAACTCACCTGAGCATAAATATTCCAACAAAAGCATCAATTTTCATTAGTTAAGCCAACAGAAACACCAACATAGCAATAACAAGTACAGTTATAAGGCGACAACAAACTGCAGGTGCAACACTTCCGCAGGTACAGGCACAAACATAAATATTTACTGTACAGACAGCGTGAGCAATAGGCACTGCCGCAATATTTAAATGACAGCCATTGTTGCTCAGTTTTTGCCGGCCGTCAGCGCTAACGCCCACGCGGTATGCGTGAGATTAATTTCCCGTGGGGCGTATGAGTAACATTGGTTGGCGCAACGGCGGAAAACATGCCAAGTGCGCATGTCATTGTCACTGTCAACGCTTCTAAACACGGCATAAAACAATGCGTGGCATTGTAGCGCATGAAACCGGGAAGCGTAGCAGGTGTTAACGTCGCTACCGATAATGGAAAAGTTAACGAATTTTTGCGTTCTTTATAAAGGAAAGTGCTTAATGAAAAAACAAATATGGTTGTGATATGCAAAGATGTTGAGTTTTTGCACTGCACATAAGTGTGCATTAATGAAAAAAAAATTAAATTTCTAAGTTGAGAATATATTGTTAACATATTTATTAATATCTTCTTTTCACCTAACTGTCATCTATGACAGCTAAAACTAAGTGAGATTAATATAGATACGAGTAGAGCGTTGTCACCAATCCTATATGCTAGAGGTGTGTCGGGAAACTGGATTGTAAGTAATTATAACGTGGGATATGTAGCATTTTGATCCTTTTAAGTATCCGGTACCCAACGGTATGGTATCTGCACAGCTTCAGCGTGCAACAAAAGTATCGCGCAGTGTAAAGAGAGAGGTCACTTGGTGAAATGCATCATACTAGTTCACATTCCATCTGTTTGTCCTGAAAGCCAGCAAAATCTGCATGCCTACAGCAAAGGTAGGTCGGTTGATCATGTCTGGAACTCGGTAGTGCCTTGGGGCTGGCGGAGTGAAGAACTGTACGGGCACGTCGGAAAGTAAGTAGGGAATCTTAGTCTTTCCTCATTGGCAGACTGTATCCTTCGACCAGTGGATAAAGTTATGTATTCGAGAAGAGAGCTATTAGAGCTTCTCGGATAGAGTAGTATTCTGACTCTATTAAATCTTAGTTAAGCCAAAAATATTTTATGAAGTCGTTTTCTGATGGAGGGCGCTTGGGAAAACCCTATTAGCTGGATGTGTTTCCTACATTCTCCATTGCCTTGATTGCCTTCCTGCGAGAGATATATGGGCGGGGGAACCGTGAGAGATGAGGTGGAGTGAGATTTTTCACGCATGAATCGAGACTAAGGGAAGAAGTAAGCGGTGGATTCTTCTTTCGGAGCTTTACATCAACTTTAGTATCAGACGACTATTGTACAGAAGCTGCCATCAAGGTGGCAGTAGATATACAGCTCATACTGGTTAGTGAGCTCAAACTAACTGTTTAAAGAAGTGCATGACCTCAGCAATAGCTTCAAACTTCTTCTCGAATGTGTGCTCAGTCACAGTGTAGTCGGTGGAGACATTTTGCGATAAAGGCGAAATAGTTGCTTCCTACTCTTTTAAGTTTGCGTTTTATTGACTCAAATAAATTATTACTCAATTATATTTGTAATTATATCAATCTTTGGAAACCATAAACGAAAAATAAATTATTTCGACTGAATCGTACAAGCCAGTGCAAAAAATACGTTGATAAAAGGAAAACATACAGAACCCTTGCAAATACGTTAGAGCGGCCGGAAAACTTTTTTGACAAATACCCTAAAACGAAAAGGAAAACAAAAAAATTTCGTGGATAGATGTTCGTCGTGTAATCCTCATCTCAAAAAAAGCTTTTGCGATTTAATGAAAATTTTCAGCGGTAGCTGGATTCAATATCAGGTCTCGTATAATTCGGCGGCGCACAGTGAACGGTAATGTACTAGAGGTTAGGCCGCCTCTGCGGGAGAAAGTAATCCTTTTGCAGCTAAACAAAAATATATCCGGTTCCACTGGAGAAAAAAATGACACAAAGCAAAGGAACTAGGAGATGCTACCCCATTGGAAACCTAATAATATTAGAGAAATCATTTCTAAAAATACTACAAGACCAAAATGGTACGACTTTGTTCATTATTTAAAATTTTTTACTTAATTTTTCAACATCAATGACGTGGCTCTCAAAGTAATCTCCATGCACCCCAATACACTTGTGCCAACTTTTCTTTTCCAATCCTTTAACAGTTGTTAAAGTCATTTTAAAATAAGAAAAAACGTTAACTTCGGTTGCAAATACCCTTCACAGGTGCATTTTTGTTAGTAACTATGAGTTCAGTTTGTATGGAAACTATTCCTATAGTAATCCCATCTGAAAAATTTTTTCGGAGATTACATTGTTGCTTAAAAAATACTCTACACCATATTTCGTGAATATATCTTGTCAAATGCGAAAGTTTTACATACAGGAAACTGATTCCGATCGTTCAGTTTGTATGGCACCTCTATGCTATAGTGGTCCGATATCGGCAGTTCCGGCAAATGAGCAGCTGCTTGAAGAGAAAATAACGTTTGCAAAATTTTAAAAATATATCTTAAAAACTGAAACAGCTATCACAAGGTTGCAATTATTTTTTTACGTGCCATTGCACGAAAATAAATATGGGTTTTGGTCTGACATATTTTACAGCCATTGCAAATAATTTTTTGCGCAAACGACTCATAACACTCAAATAGTACTTCTAGACGGTTTGGTCGGTCGAAAAAAAATCGGAGCGCACCACACCTCGATAATCGAAGAAAACTGTCAACACAACCTTGATTTTTAACCTGCTTTGACGTGCTTTGATCGTCTGTTTCGGGTCGTACAAATAGATTCGAGACTTACGGCCAGTAATAGTACATTTAATGACATCCCGTTAGTCGGAAAGCATTGTTAGTAATTTGGGAGCCAATCGTACTTTCACTTTTCTTAGACTCTAATGATCTTTCAAAATGGTTTTCACTGACAAACGTAGAGAAACAATTATCATTGGTGGACTTTATCAGCATTCTGAACGTGTTTGCTAATGAAATTGAAGTCGCACACAAAATTTATTGCACTTTATTGTTCAATAATTTCACTCATCGTAAAAATCGCCGAATGATGACATATCTCATAACCAATAAGGCCTTATAAACCAAATATTCTGAAAACAGGTTTCTTTGACATCTCTTCAGCAGTGGAAATGATGCTGTGAACTGGGATAATAACCACCACCGCAAAAATTTGGGTTCATAACTACATAATCAGCGCTGAGTACATCATTCAGTAGAAACAATTGTAGTTATTGTATGTACTTTTCCACAACAATAATATGAATAAAATAGTGATCTCTACTATTTGAGTATGTGATGTTTTAATATAGAGTTTTGTGAACATCTGGAAATATTTTCCCGCCATTGAAGATTGTGAATTCCGAAAATATAGAATATTCGGTTATACCAGAAGTTAGCCCCGCTATCTCGTTTTTTATTATTTTCTAATTTTAAAACTTGAGAAAATTATTGTTCTTAGAGAAAACGTAAGCCAAGACCGCTGTCCTATAGCAATCGACCACTAAAATGTTTTGTTTTTTTTTTCGCCAAAAAAGCACTTTTCTTCTCTTCTACTTGAAGACAACTGTGCATGAGCTAGCCTAAGCGTTCTATATAAATGTTATATATGGTGTACAAAAAACACGCAATCGTTTTGTATTGCATCTACAAATCTATGGAAATTGAGAAAGAGAAATTATGCTAGTATGGGAACAATCAAAGCATTGTCTTTGCTTTGAATTGATGCTAGGTTTGAAAATAAATTAATGGACTGACAACCAAACATTATTTCTGTATATGTGTAAATCAGGAAAAGGATCGTGCACTGAATGTACAAGTTCAATTGGTACCAAACTTTTTTACATGTGAAACTACATTTTAAAATCGCCCCTGCATTTCATCATTTCTCCAAAGCCTCTTTGAAAAAGAAGCTTTGGAAAAATATAACTGCTATCCTCCGAAGAAAACTCAATATTACCACCGTAAAAACGTAAGTATGTCTGCAACTACATGAATGTGTTTCAACGATTCAGTTAGTTTGCACATTTGTTGCACTTAATTAAACAGCAACAAGCACAAGCAGCCGACTTTCACAAAACATAACAACAGAAGAACTGCCAATGCATAAAAACAACAACTGATTAAAATCAATTTAAGTATTTGTTGCTGTTGATTGGCAAAGCCCTTGTTATTTCCGTCTTTTGTGTGTTTTTACTGTTTATTGAAAAGAAATAACGAAACGAGCAAAGGCAATCAGTAGCAGCTGAAACGGGGAGTCGAAGTATTGTGATGAATACTTTGGTGATATTTAATTCTGTTTTTCACTATTTAAAAAGTCTAAAATAGTTTCATATGGAGAAAGAAGGTGAAACAATAACAATGCTAATATCGGCTGCATCGAAGGCCTTCTCATTTATAATACTAAAGATACTCGAAATATGGTGAAGATGTCTTGACAAATAGTAAAGTTTACCTTCCAAGCACTTTATTTTGGTCGCTCAGTTCATAAATCAGCTCACTTGTATATCAACTATAAACTCAAGTGGTTCGATATATATTCGATAATATTATGTCGATTATATTTATATAGTTATACTAACAAGGCCCCGATTTCGGCGATCACCTCTTCATTCGAGCAATATTTCTTCAAAGCGGGCATTCTTTTGAAATCTGTGAACAGGAAATAGTCGTGGGGCCACATCTGGAAAATATGGAGGAGGCGGAAGTATTTCTAAGCCCAATTAATGGATTCTTGACATCGTTTTCATTGACTTGTGATACGGTGTAGTGTCTTGGTGAAGCAGAACATTCTTTTTCTTCAAATGCTGCCGTTTTCGGCGATTTCGTACTTCAACGGTTCAATAACGCTGTGTAATATTCACCGTTGATGGGCCTTCCTTTTTCATGGCAATTAATAAAAATGATTATATATGCATAACAACCCACACGTTAGCTACAGACGCCGTAACCTTCCAATTCAACTGTTTCGTGTTTACCCGCTTTTAAGCGAGTTCATCGTGTGTAGCCCATTCGAATGAATGTCAAATGGACATGAAATAATAAGTTCGTATTTCATCCTTTGTCACATATCGTCGCAAAATATTTTATTTATTACGCTTGAGCATCTCCAAACACTTTTCCGAATCATCAACTCGTCGTTGTTGCACAACAACAAAAGTTGATTCACTCAAAATGTTACATTTCACATACTAATGATGATCCGACAGTTGTCAAATTTATGTGCGCGACTTTTGAAGATTAGCGCTAATCACATGTTCTGTGTCACATCGGAAACTTTTCAATTGACCTTTTATTATACATCTAGTTTAATAACTGAAATATCTACTCTAAATACTGGCAACACCGCTAGAATCCTTATAATTTCATGGAATGAGGGTATAGACCTCTATCACTCTTTTCTGTATCAAAGGAAGAAGACTACAAAGAAATATTTTGAAA
>NW_017536630.1:1217709-1227567 GCF_001853355.1 Bactrocera latifrons
GATATCTCAATTTTTACTCAAGTTACAGCTTGCACGGACGGACGGACAGACGGACAGACAGACATCCGGATTTCAACTCTACTCGTCACCCTGATCAGTTTGGTATATATAACCCAGTATCTGACTCTTTTAGTTTTAGGACTTACAAACAACCGTTATGTGAACAAAACTATAATACTCTCTTTAGCAACTTTGTTGCGAGCGTATAAAAACAAAAATCCAATAATTTTATATTCTATACAGAATATTCAATCCATTTATCTGTTAAGCAGCAGAAGCTGCCAAATGATTCAAAGCAAATAAAAGTCCAAGAAAGTTAAATGAATAAATCATGTTATCCCGTGAAAATGATAATCGCCCATCAGCAAGAGCAAAGGAAATGACAACAAAATGCCACATTACCACCAGAACGGAGCAAAAGCACTTTACGTCGACTTCATTTTCATACTAAAATATTGACGTTGACTTGCGATTGAGTGCCGAGCATTCGCCGGTGAAATCACGGGTTTCAGAATAAAATTTACATAAATCCACCGCGGAGAGAAATAGGAAACAAAAGAAGAAGAAAAATCCGACTACATACTATACACATTTATCTAACGAAAATGGAGAACAGTAGACAAAGCATTTTTTATTTTTTATTGGAAGAATCAATACACATTTAGAATGTGTCTGCTGACAGCTACAAGCTGGATTATCACTATGAATTGTCAAAGGACAACACCCAACTGTTATCATTGTTGTCATTATGATAAATGATTTGCTGCTCTCGCTGCCAAACCGAAGTGTCCAAACAAGCGAGCTCTCATAACTCGTATTAAATAAATATAAAGCATACTCAGACATAACGAAGTGCCAATAAAAACATCATTTAAAAGTAAAAAAAGACAATATAGATATCAAAAACGCTATAAATATGTAATTAGAATTTACGTCAGAGTATTTGTACGAAAATAAAATGTAATATTATACGTTCGATCACACTCGACGCACACCATACCTTAAAAGTCTATTTTTTTATAGCAGCACTTATTCTTCTTCTTCTTAATTGGCGTAGTCACCGCTTACGCGATTATAGCCGAGTTAACAACAGCGCGCCAGTCTTTTCTTCTTTTCGCTACGTGGCGCCAATTAAATACTCCAAGTGAAGCCAGGTGCTTCTCCATTTGGACCTTCCAACGGAGTGGAGGTCTTCCTCTTCCTCCGCATCCCCCGGCGGGTACAGCGCCGAATACTTTCAGAGCTGGAGTGTTTTCGTCCATTCAGACAACATGACCTAGCTAGCGTAGCCGCTGTCTTTTAATTCGCTGAACTATGACAATGTCGTCATATATCTCATACAGCTCATCGTTCCATCGAATGCGATATTCGCCGTCGCCAACGCGCAAAGGACCATAAATCTTTCGCAGAACTTTTTTCTCGAAAACTCGCAACGTCGACTCATCAGTTGTTGACATCCTCCAAGCGTCTGCACCATATAGTAGGACGGGTATTATGAGTGACTTATAGAGTTTGTTTTTTGTTTGTCGAGAGAGGACTTTGCTTCTCAATTGCCTACTCAGTCCGAAGTAGCACCTGTTAACAAGAGTTATATTGCATTGGATTTCCAGGCTGACCTTGTTGGTGGTGTTGACGCTGGTTCTAAGATAGACAAAATTATCTACGACTTCAAAGTTATGACTCTCAACAGTGACGTGGGTGTCTAGCCGCAAGTGCGACGACTTGTTGTTTGATGACAGGAGATATTTTGTCTTGCCCTCGTTCACTGCCAGACCCATTTGTGTTGCTGCCTTATTCATTCTGGAAAAAGCAGAACTAACGGCGCGGGTGTTGAGGCCGATGATACCAATATCAGTGACAAGCGTCAATCGTGATGTTGGATTCTGAACAATTCTGAATCAATACATCTTCTCCGATAACACATGCTGTGAGTATTGTACATTTTATTATGAAAGTTTTCAGTGATTTTACCAGCAAACAACAATTTTCAACACCATTTTGTGAGGAGGGATTCCACACGGGTTCAAAGAGTTTAGAAATTTTGTAGGAAAATAGATAGCTTTTCCAAATCGAGGACAGTATCGACCGAATAGTATATTTTAGTCAGCGCATTAATTTTTGAAAGAATCAAGTTATTTACCTTATATACTTGTTTGTTACTTGGTAACAGAATCGCTCTTTCTTTAAACCAAAGATATTATTATCTCATGCTATCAATGTCAGGATAGACATTGTTGACTAACTCTTGAATATTGTCCATCCAAACATAAAGGTTTTCTAGGACAATCCTTCCCTCACTTGTCGTTGACTCTCCATTACCAACTTTTAAGAACGCTTTTGAAATAGTCTGTTCTCACGTGAAGATGACGAAATTCTCATATTAGCTTAAAACTCTAATCTATTGGTGTGTGTCAAAAGGTTGAATCTTTTTAGGGAAGCATTTACGTCGTCAGCATGTGTTCGTTGAGTCATAACTGATAGGATTTAGTACGGAAATATCTTGAGAACAGAATTGTACACCCACCCGTAGGTGAATTTTTGTTGCGCAAATCGCACAATGTCCTATCCAGTGCCTCCACAGATGTCTCGCTTGGCATGGTAGCTTCGTCCCAGACTATTAATGAGCAGTCACGCATCAATTTTTCTCTATTGCTGTGTTTAGAAACACTACAGACGTTGTTAATACAAATCAGCGGTGGCGATTTTCAGCGGAGCTCAAATGTAGAATGTGCAGTTCGGCCTCTTTTCAAAAGTGTAGCGGCTTTGCCGGATGACGCAACAACTAACGCAAATTTTCCGGTAGAATCTGACTTCACTGAAAGCAGATTCATTAAAAATATTTTTACTGTGCCTCCTGCGGAATTACTGAAAAACAATTTCCCTTCATTGTTATCAATTGTTGATAGCAATTCAGAAAATACTTCTTCAGGCCTGCATTTGCAATGTAATCGGAACAAATTTAATTATTTACGACATAACATTAGAAATCTCAGAAATAACAGTATTTCTCCGCATCAAAATCCGTTTCGTAGTTTTAAAATTAAAGCATACAAAGGGACATAGGGACAGAAAAATCAACATTCTTTTAAACTTTGTATTAATTATAGATACGAGTTATCAGTTAAATTTGTGGAATTATTTAGCACATATTCGCCCGCAAATTTCAAAACGTCTACAAAATTCACTTACTTTTTAGAAAAACTATTTTGTTTGATAATCACTTCTCTTCTTCACTAAAGGATAATAAATACGTAGTTTTATGAAAACAAAAGTGATTAAATTAAAAGAATGACATAAAGAAAACATGCTGACGAATAAAACCAAAAAAAAAAAAAATTATAAAAATAAGTATGCCGTAAATCTTAAAGATGCTTATTAAAGTTGAAATCTGTTGATTGTGTGATTGTGGTCGTCTTTTAAGTTTATTGGGGACGTTGTGGAGTAACTAAAGCCAAACTATGTCTTCTGTATGCTTCCTATCATTGTCCTGTAAAACATAGTAGGGACCTCAAATTAACTTTTAAGATATCAAGGTATGCATATTTGTCCATGGTGGAGTCCGTAATTCCATCTAGTCCAAACAATAACTAGGTCTGCACTATTATAGCTCCTTCACCACCACTTTTCACTATATGCGTGAACATTTCCTGTTAACTAGCAATTTGAATGAGTTCCTGTGTGCGATTATACTCTGAAAACATGTTGCTACAGAGTATTTTAGTACGTAATGGATATATGTATCACCTAAAATTAATCGAGATAGATGTAGGGTTATATATGTATATATAAACGATTAGGATGACGGAAATCCGTCTGGGCAGACAGACCGTACGTGCAAGCTGTAACTTGAATAAACATTAAGATATCTTGATGAAGATTGATAAACATGTTTCTTGGCCCCATAAAAAGTTCGGTAATGTAAATGGATGTAATCGGACCACTGCCACGCCCACAAAACACCATTGATCGCGTATTTGGACCAGAGTGCCTTTAGTTGACTTTTTACATCCAACATTGGTCAATGTATGAAATATTTAATTGAAATTCAGAGATTTCCGGGTATCTTTATCGGATCGGATGAAAACTTGACCTACCCCTGTATAACTAATAATAAAATTTTCGAATATCAGGCTGCCTCCGTATCTAATACTGATGGAATACGAGGTACTTCAATGAAACCTATAGAGCATTTAATTAATATGTGGCATGTGAAAAGATTATGCTATTGGCTAAAGTCGATTAACGATGATGTAAAATAATTTTTATTTGATGGTCGCACGTTCACTATTTCGTCAAACAATAAATTTGAACCCTTTCGCTACATTTATCTATATTGCCAAGACGTGAAAGTATCGTCTGTAATCCGTGCAAGTTGCAAGAGTATAAAATATTCGGTTGCGCCCGAATTTACTCCTTCTTTTCCTTACTTGTTGTAGTACGAGAGGGAGGGAAATTTCTTCCCAGCGAGCTTCCTTATGAGATTTTGGAATCGTTTCACTGACTTGTGACACAGTACACTGTCTTGGTGAAACAGCAAAAGTGAATTCGCTTGGCATCCACTTTGCACAGAGCTTTCTCATACCCAAATTTTCGTGAATAAAATGTACACAGTCAGTTGATACCTACAGAGTACCTGCTATCATAAACATATTCACTTTACGGTCATCCATATTGTTTTGTTTATTTTTTACTGTTTTCTTCTCAAACAATCTATTGATGGTTGGTTTTCCTGGGAAAGTGTCCGGAAGCAAGCCAAGATCTTAGTTTAACCGTGTTTTTTCCATCAAAAATAAATATTTTATCAAAACGCGGAACTCATTTTTATTCTTTTTCACACAATAACATAAGTTGCTTCACTCAAAATTATGTAATTCACTGAATAATGATCCGGCTGCTAAATTTATACACCAAATTTATGCGCCTTTTGAGGATTAGGGCTAACTAAAAGTTCTGTTAGGTTACACTGGCTGGCTTTTAAGCCGTATATAGACTTACTGGTCTTTTGTAATACCAGATCGTGGTATCTACTTCCCTTTTCCACATGTGATATTGTTAATAATTCACTTATGGCTCGCATATAGTACAACTAGTTTGGTACCTGTGGCTAGGCCAATAACTGTCCTGCAGTCTTTTCGGAACTGTGTGAGTAGAGAGCTTGCGAGTTTTGCGCCCGCTTCTTTGCACATGATCTTGACGATTCTGCATTCCCCTAAGACATTCCATCTCAACTGGAACCGTTTCTCAGGCTTTACCGAAATGTCGTTATATATCATTCGTATATGTATGGTTCGGTGTCAGCTATTTCGTTCCCCGGAAATAGCTTGTGGTGCGGAACCCAGCGTATAAGCAGTTGCTTTCCAACAGCCACTATATCTACGGCCTCCCTGCTTTTAAGGACATTCCCTGACGCAATACGATATATTCCGGCGCCCACTCCATAAGTCACTTTTGATCCGTCCGTGTACTTATATTAAGAGTTCCGCTCTTTTAGCGTGACCTTATATATTGTATTTTCTCAAATGGTTTCCTGTATGATATTTTATCGGTATCGGTTGGCAATAATATCAGAAAACACGTTTTACACCATAAAAAGCCTTTTAAACCGAAATAAAAAAAAAATTTTAATCCTAGACAAGACTATACTTAAGATATATATGTAGGGCAGTAACATTTGCAACCCCAAACCACTAGAGGTTAATGCAGAGTAAAATCGACCTAAGTCATTTGGATTGCATTATCACAGAGGATCTTAAACGACCTTCGTCTGCATCTGATGCCGCAAATATGGAGCAGCAATTGCATACGCTGACAACATTGTTGACATTAATGACAAAAGCCATCAGTAGCAGCAGTGCCAATGCCAACCCAAAACTATGACAACCAGAGTAACAATAATGTCCCAATATGTACATATGTACATATATGCAAGAATAGTTACCATTTATGAAATACATACATACGGTACATTTTTACATATTCAGATTGGGGTTCCAATGATTGGCGGCAACAGAGTGGCAGCCACAACAGCACCCAACATTGCTGTGGCGAACGCAATCAGCTACATGGCTGGTGTCGCTCTAACCAATCTAGGCATCAGTCATTAACACAACAACAACAATAGCAAATACACCAACTCATATTAGCAACCACATTTGTTGTAGCCACGTGGCATTGGTGGCCCCCGATTGGCACAATAAGCAATTTTATGCCTCATCCTGCAGCATCCTTGTGCTCATTCGCACGTCCCACCTCCCGTGTGCTGACTATTAGCAGGAGCGGCATGTTAGGCAGCCACAGATTGGCACGTCATTGTGTGAAATTAGACGCTGCACCTTTCACCCTTTCAACCGCAAACGCATGCATGTATTTAATGCGCATGCGTGTGTGTGTTTATATGTGAGAAATTGCTACATTACTAGCAAAGTCCTCAGAAGCATATCCCCGCTGTCACTATCCCATCCACACTCGGCTTACATGGCTTAGCTGCCTTCAATTCAATCATCCTCGCATTGACGCTGTCATCGTATTAATATCACATCAATTATCATATCTGCCGCCGTATTTGCTATTATTGTAGCTATGCTGGTAATGTGATAATATGATGGTGCATGAATGATATCCGGTTTTTATTTCGTTATCTCTGCTTTTGTGTCGTAACACCGAGTTTACACTTGAAAACTTATGTTGCTCATTAGCGGAAAAGTCCCTTTTGGTGGTGTTGCACGGGTGACAGGAATCGAAAGTATCTCTGCGTTGCCTATGATATCACTTTCTCAAATTCTTGTACATAAATGTACGCGGTGCAAAAAACAATTTTTTTTATTAGCTAATTTTTGTCTTTATTCACCATTTTCTAAAATATCTCCATCATATATTATGTATGTTTGCATTTTATCTATAAAAATCGATAATAAAATCGAAATTGTCGAAAATATTGTAAACATTCTTTTGAAACAATTTGAAAATGAAAAGGAAGTCCGACTTGCGTATAAGCGTACTTTTATGAACAAAAACACAGTAGCCGGTTTTGGCGACAAAACCCAAGTGTGAACTCAGTTTTGTAGCGCGGTTTAAGAGGGCTGCCGTTATATATTGTACATAAATACATACGAGGTCTGTTCAAAATGTATCGTGAATTTCGTATTATATATTTTTAGGAAGTCTTTATTTATTCATGAATATATATATTGTTATATAAGTATGTCGCACTTCAGCCAGCGTTTTACCAATCCTCAAAGCACTTAAAAAGTTATTTTTGTGATCTTTTTAAGCTCCGCCTTCGATCTAGTTTTTATCTCCTCAATCGAATTTTTTTGTTCTTCCACAAATCCGAGAATATCTGATTCTGATTATTTCACACACGATGCGCACACTTATGTTCTTTATTGACCGCAACACTTTTTAGCATGAACAAATGATGCACGACGCCCTGCAAACGAAGACAACTGTTGGCAACATCTTCGCCTTCGATCTATCTTGTTGCGCTTTTTCCAGCTCCAGTGGAAGCTTCCATTGAGATCATTGAGCTTTGTTTTTCACTTCATAATTATAAACCCATGATTCATCACCCGCTCTGGAGCAAATCTGGCTCATCGCCAACTGAGTCCAACATCTCTCGAGCAATGTTAACACGACGCTGTTTTTAGAGGAAAGTGAGCAATTTTGGTAAAAAAAATCGAAGGCGAAACAAAACGTGTCCAAAAATTAACTAAATACTCTAAGTGGCCCACCCGGTCAGCATATGCAACAAAACAATTGAAAATCGAATACACATACTCCGCGAATATTAAAAGATCGCAATACTTTTGTACAAACCTCGTATATTCTTACACATATAATAAATACTCGCACATCCATATGTACATACCTATGTACTTATATAATATATAAAACACAATAGCTATTGGCATCATTCTCTCAATGGAAATTTTTTCTCTTTCCTTATCAAATTACTATTACTAATGACATCTGTTTTATCTTCGTTCAATTTTCCATTAAATTTTTAAAATTGTCAAGCAATTAACAAGAAATTATCACAAAACATTATGAAAACAAGGCATATTAAATTGCCTACATTCAAATATCTAAATGTTATATGAAATGAAATAACTATTTACTATTTCATAGGCAAACTTGTTATTACTTAGAGACTTTTAAAGGACAGAATGAACCGAATAATTTAAAAATAAATTAATAAGTGGTTTCTGAAAACCACAAAAATAGAAAAAAACGCTAACTTTGGTTGGAGTGAAAGGTTCCGTCAAGAAGAAAACGACATATCTGATGAAAAAGTTTTCTATATCTTATAGTTATTTGTCTAATATCGCCGTTACCGACAAATGATCAGTTTCTTGAATAAGAAAGGAAGTGTGAAAAATTTTTCATCGATACCTCAAAAACTGAGGAACTACTACTGTAATCACATTGATAGCTGAATTTGGTCCATTTCATCTCCTTCAAAGTAATCCCCTCTTCCTGCAATCCATTTATGCCAACGACTTTTCCTATCATCAGAGCACTGGGAAAAGTCCATCGTCGTGCTGACCATCAGAGCCTTCTTCGATTCAACTTTTATGTCCTCAATTGGGTCAAAACGGTGTGCTCTGCGTGGTCATGTGAATTTGCTGAATAGCCAGAAGTTACACGAAAGTAAATCAGACGAATGCGGTGGTATGTGTATCTCAAATACCAACTTACAGAAAAAATACCGATTCAAAAAACACATGGAATGTGAATTAAAAATTTACTTTTCAATTTGATCAGTATGTAGCATATGGGATTTGGGGTAGTATCGACCTTTTTATCAATTAAATATTATCATGCCACACACTAAGAAAACATTTCGAACATCTTTACATTAGGTATATGGGGGCTCAGGGAAGGACTGACTCCACTGAACCCAATTTTGATACACAGATATGCTGTAAGTGAAAAATTCAAATGAAATTTAAAGTTGTGCTATATGGGAAGTATGGTAAGGATTTTGTATTCCGATTTCGCCGCACTATGAGCTAGAAATATAAAAGAATGTCACTCACCAAATTTGGTCGAAATCAGTTATATCTTAATATAGTCCTTAGTTATGGCACTCTTTTATATTTTTTCTGTTAATGGCGATTGATGGGCGTGGTAGTGGTCCGATTACGCCAATGTAGGAACTCTTAATTTTCTTATACTAAGAAACCCCCAGGGTTCAAGTTTAATCAAGATTTCTATTATGTTGACCATTTATATAAATGTAATCCTACATCTATGTCGCTTAGTTTTTGATGATACATACACCCGTCAGGTGAACAAAATTGTTATTAAAAATAGTTGAAACGACACTTATAAATCATATCATCCCTATTAGGAAACCTAGTGCTTTGTAGGGACGAAGTTTCCTTCTATATGTTGCAGACTTTGTGTCAAACTTAGTATACCCTCTTCAGGATACAAATATCTTCAGTGCTGTATCTTTTGTACTCTACTGGTCGCATCTGATGTCAATATTTTACAATTTTACGTAATATCGCTGAGCACTATGGAGATATATGCCCACAAAATGTAGGTTTTCTGATCTGGTAAGATATTATAATAATATTAACTGCAGTTAGAAATATGTATATGACGAGTTACATTTTAGCCCATGGGACATGCCGATTTTCTGTGATTTTCTGTGATCACAAAATTATCGTAAGTGTCATACGAAATTTTGCCTTTACACTTACTGCGATGAAATATTACCAAGAGAACAAATGTTTGAATAATAGGAAATATATTAACATATATCGGGTGATTTTTTTGAGGTTAGGATTTTCATGCATTAGTATTTGACAGATCACGTGGGATATCAGACATGGTGTCAAAGAGAAAGAT
>NW_017536630.1:1228227-1235130 GCF_001853355.1 Bactrocera latifrons
AGACGCAGCCGCGGTCAACATTTAAATGAAATTATCTTCAAAAAGTAAATGTCATGAACCAATCTAACGTTTCAAATAAAGAACCGATGAGATTTTGCAAATTTTARGCGTTTTTTTTTTTAAAAAAGTTATCAAGCTCTTAAAAAATCACCCGATATATTCTCATTAAAGATCATATTATTAATCATTTATTTACAAAAAGTTTTAAATACTCCTTAATAATAATATTTATGCGAAATACATGATCAAATCAATTTAATTTATTTAAATTATACACCAAATACTACTCTGCACTATACCAAAGATTAAATTAACGATTTTATAAATTGAGCTTCTATATCAGAAAAATTATCTTTTTCAATTCAGTTTTCTAAAGATCAATTTTCATAAAAGAGAAGACTGCAACAATAAAATATTTTAGGCCAGATTAAAACAAGATGACACGATCGGCAACATTATTGGCGAAGGAATGAATCGACACATGATTGGGAATCTCTTAATCTTTTTACTTGAAGAACTTTAAGAACCGACGTGAAAAGCTTGTTGAACAAATAAAGCAGGTGGTATATGGATGAAAAATCTTCACTCAATCTTTCCCTATCTGAATTAAAGCTGTGCTGGTATTAGGTATGTATGTATGTACATGCCTTAAGGTATTATAATTTTAGGTAGGGAAAATAATTAAATCCAATGATTAGTGCTAATATAAATGAGGCCATTGAGCAACATAAGCAATAATAAATTAAATAACAAATTCATATGTGTTACAAATTTAAGTCTCGATATTTTTCTTTAACATTTGTTTGGCGCCACTACATTTGTCATCACCGTTAATGGCGCTTATGATAAAAGTGTGTCTCTGTGCATCTTCTGCTCGCTCTGCTCGTATGTATATATGTATGTATAAATGTAATTTGAAATTTTCCGATATCATATCTGAATTCTCGTACTTCCCTTTATCATTTCCACAATCGGCACCATTTCACACACATATGGTAAAGCTCTCTTATTTCGTAAGACTTCTCTCGTACCACGCACAATTTTATTCCATTCCTTTTCTTTGCTGATTTGCATTCGCAAATGACATTTTTCCCTGTCTTAAGTACAGGAGAGAGGAAAACGAACGCGCATTTTGGTCTGTTGCGAAGGAGTAAAGTCTTTGAAGATACCTTTTGACACTGTGCACGTTACTTTGCCAAGGCTTCCTGGTATGATGGAGCGAACCACAAAGTATTTTAATAGTTCCATGTCCATACACATGAGTAGCATGCCTTGAATATGTCTGTGATTCGCCGAAATATTTTGAAAATTTTCAAAATCTTCAAGTGCACACCATCGAAAACCTTTGCATTGTCTTGGCGGCTTGCGGCATGTGCACTACCAGATGCCATAAATTTCCATGGCTTAGTTGTGGCTGCCGCCAGCGCAGATGTTGCAACAGACATGCCTTGCTGTTTGCCCAATATCTTAGGACACATAAATTTCTTCATAAGGAAAGGTTCAATGTTGCCAGCTAAAAAAAAACCAAAAACGGTTATAAGGAAATGATATTTTTGGTTTTTGTTTTTAAAATCACTTAAATTGTATCTCAGTTTTGTAAATATTAAGTGGTATATTACCTAGAGTGGGGCTTTCATTGATATACTAAATATTGGGTAATCGAAAAATTATTTTCGTATTTCTAATCAAACTTCAACTTATATTTTTTT
Source organism: Bactrocera latifrons (assembly GCF_001853355.1). Classification (NCBI taxonomy): domain Eukaryota; kingdom Metazoa; phylum Arthropoda; class Insecta; order Diptera; family Tephritidae; genus Bactrocera; species Bactrocera latifrons. The sequence goes on from NW_017536630.1 coordinate 1,229,937, forward strand.
TTATATTTATAGTGAACTTTAATGAACCAAATATGTACCATTTTAGTCGACCACTTTTTACTATTTTTCTGCTAGAGGCATCAGTGTAAAACTTTTCTGGGTTCTTGGCGAAAAACTTCGATAAGTAATTTTCACAGGCTTCTCTTGAGCCAACTTTACTCCATTAACGGAGTACTGCATTGACCGAAAATAATTGTAGGCCGTTGGTACAAGGTCAGTGCTATATGGTAGATACATCAAAACTTCCCCGCCAAGCTCTCCCAGTTCTTGCCGAGTTATCAAAGATGTGTATGGTCTAGCGTTATCCTGAGGGAAGACGAAGCGCTTTCTGTTGATCAGTTTTGGCCGTTTTTTCGATTGCTTGCTTCAAACACACCTCAGCTGTTGACAGTAAAATGTAGAATTAATCGTTCGGCCAGGCTGGAACAGCTCATAGTGGATGATTCTTTTCCAATCCCTCCAAACACTCAACATAACCTTTCGGGGCTTCAATCCTAGCATTGCCACCACTTGTTGAGCTTTACCACGTTTTGACTATGATCTTTCTATACTCGAATTATTGCCGTATTTGATCCACTTTTCGTGTGCGAATGGTAACCGCTTCCAAAATGGTTCGATTTCATTTCGTTTCAGCAAAGAATCGCAGATGTTAATTCTGTCCATGATAATTATTACAAAAAGTTCGAAATTCAGCTCTCTTACAATTTGCAAAATTAATATTCGTTAGTAATGGCAGATGGACGTTTAGTTTAATTTGAAGTAAAGAATTCTTCACTAAAGACGTCAACGTTTTTTGCAAACTGTAAGAGTGACCTAGATACTTCGACCGAGTTATGGATAGTGCTGGTTAAAAGCATCTGAAGTGTTCCAGCTTCTCTTTCATTTAACTTCTCTGCATTTTCTACATATATTATTATCACTAATGCACATACGGCTCACATATGATGCCAGTAGGTTATGACCTGTTAGGACACCAAAAGACAAAGGGCAGTCTTTTCGAGACCAGGTGAGTAAGAAACAAGCGAGTTTTCCTAAGGGTCTCCTACACATAATATTGGCGATCGTGCATGTACTTAAGTCATTCGACCCCAAACTTATCCGCCTGTCATCTCTTTTCCGTTCTTAGTGACTTCCGTATTTCATATACTTTGTTCCACATCAGCTTCGTTTCCCGGAAAACCTTGACGGCCTGGAACCTAGTGCATATGCAGTCGCTTTCTGGCAGGCGCTACATTTTCATTTCTGTAAATATGTACAAAATATTTTCAACATAAATATTCTTGTACAAAATAATTGCAGCACATGTCTTACACAACACAAGTCATGCATTCATGCGTTGATAAATGCCCCGGCAAAAGCTTGAAAATAAAGAAACTACTTTGCTCTCGAATTTCCAAAGAGTTTACAATGCTGGCAATCGTTTTACTTACTCTGTTTCGCTTCGATACGAGTTTTTCGCAAAATTTATGATTTTTCGCATTTCTATTGTTATTTTTTTGTAGATCATGCATCGCCCACAAATCGCGTTTATTTAATTTGAAATTGATTTAATTCAAAAACTCCACATGAGGAAACTCAGCTTCCTCTAGCATGTCAAGCAACAAGTGAGCTGTCTCGTAAAGTTCGGTCGTTGGTACATGTGGTGAAAGGAATGCAAGAAAACTGATAAGTTATTTGACAGCTGAGTGGAATAGTGGTGCAATTACTTTCAAATAACTGTAAAGTTTCGACATATGTGTTTGTTGAGCCAAATCGATTGTGGAGCTAGAATGTTATTTGTAACAATTGTGGCAAGCATTTTAGTGATTTTTTTTAAGAAAATTTTGAAAATTAATTTATACAGTTGAACTTCCCTAACTCGACACCATAATCCACCAAAAATCTTCGAGGTATTTTTAAAAACCTGGAAAATATTGACTTATACACCGCTTAATTTTTTTACTTCTCATAAAAGTTTATTGTTTATGTACATAAAACATGTACCCTGTAAGTTTTTACTGAACATAGAGGGTTTTCCAATAAATTGATATGTTTTCTTAAAGAAAACAAAAACAGAGACTGAAGCGCATCAGTATTGAACCTTGTCAGTGTGGTTTTACACTTATAAAATGTACTATCGACCAGATTTGCACCACGCCCTAAATCTGAAAGAGCAATGAATGGAACCTCAACACACACCGCTTGTTCGTCGGTTTTAAAGCCGCCTTCGACAGCACGAAAAGGAACACTGCAGAGTTAGAACGGCTGTGAAAACTGATGCTAAACAATACCAAAACATCCGTCAAGGTCGGAAAGGACTTCTCCGAACCGTTCGATACCAAAGGAGTTTTCGAACTAGGCGACTCGTTATCGTGCGATTTCTTCAATCTTACGAGTAACTTTTGACAGTCATACCTTTCAAGTCCTAGATAATTTAGTCTATCTTGAATCAAGCATTAACACCAACAACATCATCAGCCTCTAAAAACAACTCAAAATAACTCTTGTCAACACTCTACTGAGAAGTAAAGAAAATTCTACAAGTTACTCATCATCTCTGTCCAGCTATATGGTGCAGAGACATGGACGATGACAACATCTTATGAGTCGATGTTATGAGTTTTCGAGAGAAAGGTTCTGCGGAAGATTTATGGTAATTTGCGCTTTGGCAACGGCAAATAACGCATTCGATGAAATGATGAACTGTATGAGTTATACCACGACATTGAGATAGTTCAGCGAATTAAAATCAGCGGCCACGCTGTTTAGATCATGTCATCCGAATGGATGAAAATGCTCCAGCTCTGAAAGTATCCGGGGAAGCAGAGGAAGAGCCTCCACTCCGTTGGAAAGATCAGATGTAGAAGGTCCTGGCGCGTTATTGTAAACTCAGGGGGTCTATTCTGTCACTCGATTCGAAACAAAATTTACTCGAATTCGCATTTTTTATATTCCGTAACTCGATTTTCGGATTTTCAAGCCAATTTTCGAATAAAATATTCGTTAGCTTTTGAGTTGTAGAAAGCAAAAACGAAAATTGTATGTATTTATTCTGGCACAGGGTGGTACAACTTTCGAAAAATTATAAAGTAGATCCGATTTTCGAATAGAATACATTTACGAATCGAGATACAGAATAGGGCCCCAGCTATAAATGCGTAAGCGGTGTCAATGCCAATAAAGAAATAGAAAAATTAATCGTCAGTTGTATTAATATTCGTATTTAACAAAAAATTTATAATAGATGACGAGTGAATAATTTCCTTCTCAGAATCATCATCGTTTTCCATTGCACTAAAAGTGAAATCGGTGGGTCTGAAATATTAGCTCTACAATATCGTCTGTTATAAATCCTGTTGAGAAAATCTCATTGTTCACCTATATAAAATGTATGAGTTTCCATTAGTAACATTCAAAGAGATAAATTCGCGAAGCGGCTTCTACGGAAGAAACTGTTTACACAGTAAGATTTCTCCGATACTTCTGTTGCCAATTCGAGAGTTCGAATTGTGGAGAATTTCAAGTTATAGAAGTTCGAGTTATGGAAGTTCAACTGAGTTTGAATATACTTTGGAATATACCTACTTCATCTGACACTAAATACTAATATTACCCCCAGCATTAACGATCTAGTGTGAACTCTAGCTTAACTTCCTTAACCCTTTGCAAGAGAGTCCGAAACACATAACCCCGAATCAAATAACATTGTTTTTTTATTATTTTATATATATATTTTTTTTTTTTTTTTTTTTTTTTTTGTGATTATAGAGAGACCCATAATAATAGGTGAAATATATGAAACATAATTCACTCATAGACGACTAATGACACCAAAACAAATCCACTGTATTTCTGTCAAGTTATAAAAGTATCGAGGAAATAAGCTACCCATGCAATATGATAACTTGCACTTTAAGATCCTGAATTTATTTCCAAAATGTTGGTCAATCAGTGAGATCTATTTTGTAATTCAGCGGCTAAAAACGGATGAAATTAGCATAGTCTTTCCCATAGTCGTTATATACCTAATATACTAATATTGAATATACGTGCTATAAATGAATGAAATCAGACCATCCCTAGGACTCATACACACATAGTTATTGTTTTTCGTTTATGTGGTACTATTGCTAATTGGGTGGGTTATATTGATGAACTAGCATGGGAATATTTTAATGGGCATTTCTTAGTTTAAACATACAGAAAATCAACATTTCTTTACTTGTTGGAGGAGTTAAGCTTCTACCGGGATCAATTTCAAGTCGGTGTCTTGCTTTTGAAGTTTATCTTAACATTCTCTTTAAGAAGTCTAGGCAATTCAGTTGCTTTGTTTTGGAAGCTTGCAAACCTAGTGATGAGTTTAATTCTCCAGATAAACATTACTAGATCCAGATATATCCTCGATGATCATTTCCACATATATTCCTATAGAAACAGATTGTGAGTTGAGCAACCGTTAAGAACAAGTATAAGCTTTTAAAGTGCAAGAGGAAATATACATATTCGCTAACATGACAAAAGATAGCCATAATTTTTACTATTTTCAATTTTCTAAAATATTAGAGTACTCGACCATGCAAAATTTAAAAAAATGTGTGTTATCCAACCGACACTACAAAACAAGTATAGAATAAATATAAATTTAGACGTATTGTATTTTTAGACGAACAGCTTTATGACCCCAAACCTTTTGTTCGCACCTGTAGATTTCTGTCCTACGATTATCGAAAATGCGACAAATATCTAAAACTGATTCCCTCAATAAAGTCATTATGGGTCTTAAAAAGTTTCAATAAAAAATTAATGTTCAGTGCATGTGCTCACTTTGAAGAAGCACCTTCAAGTCCATTTTAAGCATGTCCATCTCTACTTACATGGCACATAAAATAAGATCAAGGTAAATGACCTACAAATACCTTTAAATAAAATTTCGCATTTTTGAGTACTCAAATTTTTTAGCACGAAATCTTTAATTCACTTAAATTAATATGCAAGACGACCGACAGCACTCTGCATCGCGGCTCGACCACAGCGCGCTGTCCACGCGACCGCGCCCCGAATCATGGAAATCCGTTTAGGCTTTAAACGTTAATTAGAGCAATTGAACCGTAAACGAAAGCGCCCCCAACCAACAACTACTTACACCAAGGCACACCAGTATCGTCACATATATCGGGTGATTTTTTAAGAGCTTGATAACTTTTTTAAAAAAAAA
>NW_017536630.1:1235835-1265616 GCF_001853355.1 Bactrocera latifrons
CATGTCTGATATCCCACGTGATCTGTCAAATACTAATGCATGAAAATCCTAACCTCAAAAAAATCACCCGATATATGTATATATACACAAGGCCATACATATATTTGAGTCATACAGCAATGCGCCAAGCTGCCATCCTTCCCCATAGACAACAATGAGACACTGGCGCACTGGGAGGACACGGCATGGTGGAAGCCAAAAAGTTGCCTGCCTGGAATACGAAATTGTTGTCACGTAAGGATAAAGAAAATGCTTGCAATTTTATGTCGACTTCTTCCGTACTTTTCAGCATTCTCTCATGTTTTATTTCATTCCCTACAAATACATATGTATGCTGCTTCTTTTCTGCACTCAACGTTTTATTGCTCGACGATGACGATGCCGGCGAGGACGAGTCGAACGGAAAGTCCTGGAGAAGTGGCGGTAGAGGCAAGGTAAATATTTCAGGCAAACAGCAAGGTTGACGCTTGCGACGATTACACCTTGCCGCAGCAGCAGCAGTAGCGGCGGCCTCGGCAGCTGAGCTTAGCAGCTTAGCAGTTACAATCGCAAATCGGCGACAATTGACGGAAAGTGGGCGGCATCAACCACCTTGGCAAATCCTCTAGCAATAAACGAGAAGCAATGCAGAGAAAAAAACAAGAAAAATAATAGCAGTCCAACTGGAAGTAGAAGTGGCAGCTAGCTGAGTGGAACTTGCAATATTATCGCTTAAAATCGATTTCGATTTTTACGACATTATGCGACAATTTCCATTTCGGCAACATTTGTGTACAAGTGCTTCGTGTGTACAAGTATGTATATGCGTGTTGGTGCCAATATTTGGATGTTTGTTTGTATGCGCCGAATTATATTTGTTTAGACAAGCATATCAGTTTATTTGTGCTCGATAGTGCAGCGTAGTAGATTTGTACGTCCTTTTGTTTGCTTCCAAAGTTAAGTTCCTCGCTTGAACTTCTATTTGACTCGCAGGCTAATGTGGGTGGATCGAGAAGTAAATAAGTTGCAAAAGTTTTAAAGACTCATGCATTTGCTGCTCAGTTAACTCAAAATTTTTGAAAGATTCATGATATGGTATAGGTGCATATTTATTATATTTAGAAAACTAATTCACTACGTGATCCACAATCTTTTCTTATCAGGCCACAGCATCAAAAACTTCCCGAAATCTATCACATATTCATCACTAAATATAAGAATATTAGTTTGATTTGTGCAATCTCTATGAAGGTTGTATCGTTGCCTTTGGCAAATAATTGGTACCAAATTTTGTGAAGATATCCCGTCACATAAAAAAAAAAAAAATTCTTTTAAGGACATGTATTCCATCGTTCAGTTCTTATGTATTCAGGATATAATTACAACGCCAGGATCATATAAATTCTATCCACCAAAGCTCATTCGCGTGGTTTTTTGGTAGCGATGAAAATAGTCCACAAAATATTAGAAAATTAATAAGGCCAGCAAATTGACACTCCAGTTCGCTCTGGTTTTGTAAGTCGTGGAAATGAAAATTTTTAGCCACGAACCATAAATTTTTAAAATAAAAAAAAAAAACAGTATATTTCATATATATATATGTGCATATCAGATTATTGACTTTATTATTAATTCTCTCAGCTCTTACCGTTTTCCCTTCTTCGCCTCCTATATACTCTTTTGATTACGAGTATTCGAATATGTATGTATATCCATATCTGCAACCTGGTTCAACATAAGACAAAGGATAAAGTTTTATTCTAAAGTTTGTTGAAATGCATTGACTTGAGATGGTATGTTTGCCATCACCGTTCACTTATACGATTTGCTGCTATTCGATCCGTTTATCTGACACTTGAAATGATTCCATTTCCATTCGGTGCGCGCCGCAGGACAATTTTACTTCGTTTTACAAACAGCCTTGAGCACTTGTGCGCTTGAGGATAGTTGGACTAAGTGCGCCGTCTTTTAACGCTTTTTTCACGAAACTGTGTTTTTGAAGTCAGTTGACAAGATTTCTGGAGAACAACTCTATCTTCATGAAATTTTACACAGGTCTTTGAGATACAATTCTTTTCAATTAAAAGTACAAAATTTTCCGAAACTTTCACTGAGCTTTCCACTTTTTTGTAAAAATGTCTGCATAATATCCAATTACTAGTATTTTTTTTTTCTTCGTCTAAGTTCTATCTTAACGCTTTAACTAAAACACATATTTTTTTACTTCGGAGGATCCTCTAAAGAGTTATCTTGCCAACGCGGGCGCATTTTTTGTTCGGAGGGGTCACCGGAAATGGCGTCACAATGGCCGAGTTTAAAATATATATTTTTTTCGTCTTAAATCGCATAAAAAAATACAGTGAAAATCAAACAGCTTTTGACGGTAACGGCGTTTATTGTCTCATTTTGAAAAAATAAGCGCCGATGATGCCGCTGTACCACAACAAAATGAATGTACTACACAATAGATATTTTCAAATAATTTTTGAATAGTAGAAGAAAAGTTAGTTAGTGTTTACGAGTGAATGTGGCGAATATGTACAGTCTTAAACTACAATTTTCTCAAATAATTCTGCATAAACATGACAAGACACTTTGGAAAAAAAAGGAAAAAGCGATGACCAATGTTGTCAATCAACTATAGTTGTCACAGCGAGATTAAGCAATATTTCACCCACGATTTGGTTTCTTTCTGAAATTGTTGGCCAACCAATAAATTTCAAATGAGATGGCATTCATTAACCTGACATTTTACACTTATACAAATTAACTTTTCTCATAGTCATCTCATAGTTATTTTTTTAGAAGCCAGCTAAAATTTCTTGGAGAGATCTACAAAAAAAGGAGGAAGAAGAAAAAAATAAATTTCAGGAGAGAAATGTGTTGCATAAAAGTACTATTAGAAATATATGGTCTTCTAATATATTAGTAGATGCATATTACAAACTAGAAATGCAGTTAAGACTTTACTATTTTCCATAATACATTAGCTTAACCAAACCATCAGTTTATCTAGCAAATATTTTACTACACCACTGAAATTCTTATAGTATACGAGGTGTGTAAAAAAAAGTATCGCGAATTTTGAATTTTCGAGCGTTACGTATATTCGAATTTCGAATTCTTTGTGGCGTTATGTTGGTACTCATGTCTCTCACTTATCCCGACTCGATTGAATGTTCATTTAATTGTTGACAGCTGCTTTGCTTGCACTTGTTTTGGATCGTCTTCGATTTTTACCTATTCAAAAAAATGGATCAAAGAACCTGTATCAAATTTTGTGTGAAAAACGAATTTAAGTGCGCGGTTGCATTCCGAATGTTGACTGTGGCATACGGAGAAATTACCTTGGACCGAAGCAACGTTTATCGGTGGTACAAAATGTTCTCGGAAGGCCGAGAAGATGTGAAAAAAATTGGCTTTTGCACCACGATAACGCCCCTGCTCACACAGCGTTGCTTGTGCGCGACTTTTTGGCCAAAAACAACACACTTATGATGCCGCAGCCACCGTATTCCCCGGATCTAGCCCCAGTGACTTTTTCTTGGACGGCGTTACGCTTCTCTTGACGAGATAAAGACGGCATCGAAGGAGGAGCTGAAGAAGATAAAAAAAAAAATGATTYTTTGAAGTGCTTCGAAGATTGGAGAAACCGTTGGCACAAGTGTAYAAYATCTCATGGGGATTACTTTGAAGGGGACAAAATAGATATTCATGAATAAATAAATAATTTTTGAAGAAACACAAAATTCGCGATACTTTTTGAACACATCTCGTATTTGTTCAAACGATTTGATTGATTTTACTCCTCTTTTGCCATTTATGTTAAGTCATAATATTTAAAAACTTCTTAATAACTAAAGGTATAGTACTCTACGCTAGCCGAAAGTTAAAATTAATTAAAATGGATCCTTACCAGCAATAAGAAATCAGAAATTTCGGATAATTTGAAAAAAAAGTGCTCGCTTTTTTAAACGAAAATAATTTATGAATCTGCATCAAAGACAACTTTGGCTTTTTAGGCACCTAAACTTTTATCATCGTAATATTTATCAAAACAAACTAAACTAACCGAACCAATAACTAAATAAAATTGTGGTTATTTTTCGTTAAAAAAAAGCAGTTGTTTAATTATAAGTGAAATTTTATTTTGTTTATGTTGGCAACACCAATGAAACTTTTACTGAAAATAGTTAAAGTTTAAAAAAAGCTGGGTTGATCTGAAGTTGAGTTTCTTCAATTCAACTGCAAGGTGTTGAAAACCGCAATAAGTGTATATGTTAAGATTTTGGAATACTTTTTTTTAATAAAATAACCTTAATAATTATCAGAAACTATACATTTTATTGTTAAGGCCAAATAAGCTTAGAGGGGCACAGAGTTCAGCATGTGCACAAGGCGGTGAATTGTCGCGGACGGCCCTTAATACATCCAAAATGAGTAATTTCCTCAACGAGGTATGCTGTAAAGTGAAGTATCTAACATACTTATAATTAGTATCTCAAGTAATTTGAGTTACAAATTGCTAAAGTGTAGCTGCTCAGTTCAAACTGCTTAATCATACTATATTCAAACATTTTTATATAAATTATTAATCATTGGTCTAATCAAAAATGAATTCAGGACACAGTATCTAGCAAACATTTGATGCACAAGACTTCGCCGTTTTCATTTAAAATTTTTTATTTGATGTTATTATGTCAGTTTTCCAGTTAAATCAAGTTTATAGGAACCATTTGTAATTGTAATGGTGTTTTTTATATTTTAGAAAGGAAGTATTCAAATGCGAGCGAATTGAATATCGTAATTTACTTTAGTTTTAAGCTTTTGCATCATTGAGCAACAGAGTACAGTACTTTTTTCACCAAATAGTTGTTGGATTTCGTTGATCTTACAGAGGGGGGAAATTAGAGTATTACGCTAACAAAATACTTTTATTAGAAAAAATATGCTACAACTTACCTCCAAAATAAAATCCTAAACTCTAATTTCGTACAGAGATTAATAGTAACGAGAGGCATTTGCATGGGAAATTATTTAAAAGTGAGCGTAGCTCAAACATTACAGACATTAATTTTTATAGCAATATGGGAGAGAAGGCCGCACTTGTGCCAGTATCAAAATTGACTTACCAATGGACCCAGGGAGGATGTGTACATCAATCACGAATTACGTAAGTGAGTCGGTATTGAAATTTAAAGTGAATTTTTGTACAAAGATGGTGGATCCTTGTCCTGAAAAATATATACGAATGATGCTTCCACTAGCTAGTGAAAAGATTTTTGAACTTCCAGTTTATTTTATACCGACACATTTTACACGCATTTTATTATATACATATATGCATTCATATGTCGGCCAAATGGAAAGGAATTGCAATCTTTCATTCATTCAAATATTGTATAGAGGGTAGGCAGTTATCAACCTATAAGGGTTATCGTTATATTTGCAGAATTTATGCCGGTTAGTATACAAATTTCATTCATAAAACTGCATATCTAGTATACTTGAGCCAAAAGATAATGTAACCGGAATTTCTGCTAGCTCAAATACTGCCAGAGCCGGCCCGTCCATATAGGTAAGTTTGCCACCTGCCTAGGATGCCAGAATTTTAGGGCAGTATTAAAATAATTTACACACCTACTTCATAACTTTCACAATAGTCATAGCTGCATATTTTCGTATTGCAATGTAAATTGTAAACAAAAAACTGGAGTATTATTAATTTTTTTCTAAAGGAGCACCTAGCTGTTGTTAAATAGTGCTGCTAAGCATTGCTTGCGAGTAAGCCGTTGATTTGCACACAAAATAGCACACCTTTATGTATGTACAGGGTGGGTGATGAAAGCCGCTACCAAAACAAATTAAAATACTTTTTTTCTATTTAATGAATCTGGTTAAATTTGTTTTTTTATTTTGCAGATTGACTTTTACATTTAACAAAAATATATAACTGGGACACTGAAACAAGAATTTGGATTGTCCGCCACTATCACGCACTGGAGTCTGTAGTTTCGGTTCAAAGAGAGTATAGGCTCACTTTTGCGGGCAATCCTCCGAGCAGATGGACCATAATGAGACTTGTAAACAATTTTGCCGAGCATGGGACAGTCAACAGAAGACCTTACCATCGAAACCCTTCAGTTCGAACGGAGGAAACAATCGCTGCTGTAGCTGCTGCCATACAAAACAATCCACGTGTTTCGACAAGAAGCTTATCTGCTGAAATGGGTGTAAGTCATTACAGTCAATTATGCACAAAGGTTTGGACTTATTCCCATATAAAATTCAAATGGCCAACAAACTGAAATTGTTGAATATGGAGTGCTTCCAACCAACAGATAATCCATGAGACGAAATTGCATCCACTTCGTGTCACAGTGTGGAGTGCAGTTTCATCACGCTGCATTGTCGGGCCGTACTTCTTCGAAGAAAACGGTCACACCGTTACGGTTACTGGAGACCCTTACTTGAGCATGTTGAGAGATATTTTCTATTTTAAATTCCATTATTTTTAAAACTAATTAAGCTTTATTTAATAAAATTGAATAAGCTTTAACATGAATAAAAGAAAAATGAATTCCATACACAAAAAAAAAATTATTTGAGTTTCTTAATGTAGCAAAATTCATCAGTCACCCTGTATGTATAGGTATGTATAGTATACATGCACTTTCGATCAGAAGTGGCAAAAGAGCGCTTAAGAAACCAAAAAAGCAGTCAATTATGAGGAAAAAGAGTCAATTATGCTAATTTTTTAACTAATTTCTATTTTACGATTACTGATACTGTATTGCCTTCAATCGATGGAAGACACGATCACTTGAAACTAGTTACTAAAACTTTTGGACTTCTATTTAATTTTGATCAGAAGGTCAAGCTACCGACAATAAATAATGCTTGTAAAATTACAGTAATGGACTATTTCAATTCTATTTGTTGAAGCGAATTAATAGATATCGATCATTTATGTTCAGTGCCCATAATATTTAAAAAGCATTCTTGATACTCGCCGGCAACAAGAAAACGAAGAGTTTGCGTTAATGTTCCGCCACATAATTTGAAAAAAAACGCCTCCTTTTGATAAAAGTTTGGAATATGATAAAGGAACATTACAATAAATGTATCGTACAACCACAAAAGTATTAAAGAATTAACTGTTTAGATTTTTAACTTTCTTCTTCAAAATTACTAGTGTAGTTCTTCTCAAAACATATATATAAATGTAGAATTGAGGTTTTAATAATTTGTCATAATCATTTTTTGTGTAATTCCTCTAAAATCGCCTTTAGTGACAACATAAATAGCTGTGTCTCGAAAAGTCTGTTTTAATACTCTAGCAACATGTCACTATAGAGTGTAATAATTTAAACTGTTGTATGTATTACCTAAAACTAGTCGAGATATGTAGATATGTAGGTATCCGCGTTCGACGTTCTAAAAGGCCATAACTAGGCACTTAGTTAAGATATAGAACTGGCATTTGGCACAGGGGATGGCAGTAGCAGGGGCACTTGTGTGTTAAAATTTTTTAAAAAGTACGCATGCTTCCGCCCTCTTTTTGGGTTAATATATGTACCTGTCTTGTAAACCACTTAATCTACAACAGTGCCTCTACCGATACTGTAAAAATGTATGAGAACCGAAAATAACGCCGTCCACCGACTAAATTTAGTCCTTGTCATTCTTCTTACATTCCTATGCCATATTGCGAAAATGAGCAAAATCTGACAACAACCACGCCTATTTCCCGTTTAGCTTAATTTTAAACTCCATTCGATTGTTTCACTTTCCAGTACACAAGTCAGTCAGCAATTAATATCACGGGGTAAAACGTTGCAAAAACACTGTCTTTAGAGTATGCCTACTTATGACCAAATCTTGCCAAAACTGTTCAAGCCCCTAAGTACCGTTTATGTGGACGTGTTAGAACTCGATTAATTCGCTACATATTTAAGTTAGGTGAATTGAAGTGACTTTTACTTAAATATAAAATTTTGCAAATTTACAAAATTATTATCAGCAAACCCTTCACAAAGTTTTAAACAGACAGAAATGTTTACGTCCACAAGTGATTTCCCCACAATATTATTGTGCCTCGGTATGTTTCTATTTTTAAGCGCAAAGGTATATACGTTACTTATTCATTATGTAATCAGCAATCAACCTAAAATACATGCATATGTTTTTATTATTTACACACATTTATGCTACATACATACAAACACATGTTGTTGCCTTTGCATTGTCAAATTCGGCACAAAATACCTGCGACGACTTGCCAAAGTATATCACGTGCGTCGACAATGAGTGCGACGTGGCTCGGTTGTTTACTTTTCTGTCAAATTACAAATTACAATAATAACAATGTCAGGAGCAAATAAACAAAGTACAACTCAAATAAATGCTTTGCCATAACGGTAGCCGTGACAGTGTTAATGATAATGAACTGTACAAATAACAAGAAGGCAATAACAACCGCAACAACAACAGCTACAGAAGGTAAGTCAACGACAAAGGATCTTAAACAAACGAAAGGCAGACAGATGATATTCAGACATGTTACTGCCGCTGGCGAGACAGGCTCCAGAGCTCTAAGCGCCGCTGCCACATACCGTTATCTCAATATTTGTGTTTGTTAATGCGTGTGTGTGAGTACAAAAGACGCATATCTGTTTGTGTGGTTAAGTACTCTTAATTAGCTTTAGCATTCCTTTAGAAAAAAGGTCATTGACAAATCACATTTGTAAATATATACATAGATGGATATTGTATATATCTACGCACTATTTTAATTGCAGTTTTAATAATATGTCCACAGTTATTTTGGCCAACAAATATTTCTAATGCAATTAAATTGTTTTAGTAATCGCATTTACCAGACTTGATAATTATGTCTCTTAAATTTTCATTTAAAATGCGGCCCACGCTTTTGGTTAATTAAGCCGATGATGAAACTTGTCTAGCTTCCAATTACTTATTGAAATACGAGTAGTCTGGCTGCTTTAACTGCCAGTCTGGCTAATTAAGATATTTTCGAAATACGGGACACAATTTAAATGTTTTCATGACAGTTGTGACTCCCTTTCAGATACCTTATACCAGCAATTAAATTTTGTATACCTTCCATAATTCAAATCATATTTTATATTTGTAATGAGTTTATTTAATTTTGATCTATAGTATTTTTAAAAATTACAAATAATTTAACTAATTTTATTAGTCACACTGAAACTAACTTTCATAATTTTTGAGCCCCTTGAGGTAAAGCAATGATGTTCGACTTTGAGACTGTCAAAAGTCTAAATTGGCGTAACCCTGGTTCTACCTTTAATTGATGAATGAATGAATTTTGTTGCTCTGTCGAATTTGTTTAATTTATATTCAAAACTCTATTGTGAAAATATTTGGATTAATTGATCTTTTAAGATAAGTATCTGTGTTATATTGTGCTATTGAAGCAATTGAATTTACTTTAATTCTGTGTTGGCTAATTTAAATTTATTGTGTCGAGTCATTTTCAATTTGCTTTTGTTACTACATTTTAAATAGTGCAATTGTTAGTGTTAATTTGTGTTGCTTACTTCAATTTCTTTCTTGTTTTCATTCGTTTCCATCTTTGTCCACAGCTGTTCGCGAGTTTCTTACTTTTCGTGTCAAATTGCTTCCTACATTGGTTGTTATCTTTGATAACCAACTATTTTTGTTATAAATATTGTTTTATTGCTCTTTTTACTTTTATTATTTAAAATTTTTATATTTTTGTTTTTGTTCATTATGACTTGTAACTTTCCGAACTGATCTGTGAAAGGCGAGTCGGAACGCTTTGTTTCTTGCTGGCTTTGTGATGTGCTGTACTGACAGGTAGGATCTTGGAGTCTATTCTTGACAGTAAGGGATTGCGCTGGTCTTGCTTAAAATGCAGACCAACTGAAATTGAATTGTTTAAGGTTTTTAAGCAGGCGCGCAATGGTTTGAAGGAGATTGGTTGTGAGCTTGAAACCCTTACTGAAAAATTTAGGCGTCATGAGACGCTATTTCAATCATTTCAATGCCTAAATATTCTGGAAGAGAATCCAAAAACTTCATATAAACGTAAACGTCCGTCTGATGAAGATAACAGTGTATCTTCCTTAAAAAGAATGCCCCACTCACTGTTGACCTCATCATTCTCCGTTGTCCGATGTGATCCTTTGGTTCGGTACCATCCTGCTTTGAGAATTGATAACGAAATCATAGCCAACTTTAGTCATAATAATACACAAGACTTTTGTTTTCGGTTCAACTTTGCGAAAGCTAATTTTAAGAAGATTAATCACGAACTTTCTAAAGTAACTTGGCCAGATTACAGKGGMAATATTGAATTTAGTGCTTCCCACTTTAATGAAACTATTTTAAGCTTATTTGAAAAATATGTTCCGAAGTGTGTTGTTACTCAAAAAATTAGTTCTAATTTATGGTTTTCGAAAGAATTATGTAAATTAAAGAATAGAAAGTATCGTGCTTTTAAACTTAAAAAAAACAACTGGTTTAGTTGCTGACTATTCAAAATGTTATAAATTGCGTCGACAATTTGCTGAACTAACAGAATATGTTATAATAATTATATAAACAAAGTAAAAAATATTATTACACGTAATCCAAAATTGTTCTATGCCTTCGTCAACTCCAAACGCAGGATTTATAATTTTGGGTTAGCTGTGAAATGTGTATAAGTCTAGTATGTCATTTCTAATATAATATGTTTGCTGAATTCTTTATTTAGGTCCAATTACTCTCCAAAATCTCCAAAAAATGTTCCGCACAAGTTATGTCCGATTTCTGCCAATAATGCACCTCCTATTATGGCCCAGATATGATTTCCTCATGCTTTCTTAAGAAATGTGCCAAATATACATATATAGTATACCAACCCCTAACAAAACTATTTAATTCATCACTTATGCAAGGCTTATTTCCTTTACACAAGAGTGCATTTAGGTCATCTATTGAAAACTAAAGGGGATAGCAAAGTTGTCTGCAATACCTAAACTTTTTGAAGCAATTATAACAGACGACATACTCTCCACTAATTTATTGTTCTCAGCACGGTTTTCGTAAAGGGAAATCTACAATAACTAATTTGCTTGAATTTGTATCACATGTATCAACGGGCTTAAGGGAGAATAATAATACTGATGTTATATACACAGATTTTAGTAAGGCTTTTGATAAAGTAAACCGTTCAATTCTTTTGAATAAACTTGATCTTCTTGGTCTTCAACCAATATTTCTAAAATGGGTTGCTTCTTATCTTAGTAATAGAATTTAACAAGTCATATATGCTAACGATGTAAAAAAGCATATACTTCAAACAGCCAAAGATGTGATAAACAGACTTAAACAACCTAGTTTCTTGGTATGATAGATATGACTGCCATCGAACCTTAAAAAATGTAAAACGATGTGCTTTTCACGTAGAGCTGTAGACCCTATTTCATACGCAATTCAAAACTTTAAGTTGGTGCAAATATGCAGTTTTGGTGATCTGGTGATCACGCATCTTCCACGGTTTTTAAAGCAAAAGTCGCTCTTAGTTTTGTTGATCTAAAAAATGTAAAGATCCGCTTAGCACAGAAATTATTTTTACACCTTTGGTGAGGCCTATGTTAGAGTATGCTT
The DNA here is from genome assembly GCF_001853355.1 of Bactrocera latifrons. NCBI lineage: Eukaryota > Metazoa > Arthropoda > Insecta > Diptera > Tephritidae > Bactrocera > Bactrocera latifrons. Next base: position 1,247,476 of record NW_017536630.1, read on the forward strand.
CCGTGGTTTGGAACCCTAGTTACCAAGTCCATTCAGATAAGTTAGAGTCCTTTCAAAAACAATTATTACTTTTTGCCATAATCATTTGCATTGGGATTCCAGTTTAAATCTTCCCTCTTACACTAATCGTTTAAAACTTATAAATCTCCCGACACTCGCTCTTCGTAGGGAGATGCTTGGTATAATATTCCTTGTAAAACTCATAAATGGGTCAGTCTGTAGCCCATATCTTTTATCTGATATTAATTTTAACATTCCCGCTCGCTCTACAAGGCAATTTAGACCCTTACTTTTAAAATTTTCTAGAATAAATTTTGAGCTAAACGAACCATTCCGCCGCATATGTCATGATTTCAATTCTCAATCCGGCACATTTGATCTATCAGACTCACTCTTTACCATTAAAAAAATTATTTTATCTACTCTTAACAAGTAACATTTAAAAATTATAAACTTTAATTTTAATTCTTAGTTTTGGCTGTTGAAATTATTGTTTCTTTAGTTGAGCAGCTTAAGATCGCAACGCTTAAAGATCTCTTGCCTTTTATGACTCGGCTATTTCCGCTCGTTCGTGGATTGCGCCCCTCGCGTCGGTTAATCGTTGGCTATTATCATTATTATTATTAATGGGGTCGTCGGAGACCCTATAAAATATAAATACCTATAAATGACCAGTAAGACGAACTGATTCGCCTTAACCATGTCCGTCTGTCTGTATGTAGACGAACTAGATAGTTCGTTGTTGTCAATCGCTCAAAAAAAAAGGACTTTTTTTGATTGGTCAAGGGAAATGTTAAAAAATATGAAAGAGGTACTCTGAAATCGTCTATGACAGCGTGACAGATAGTGCATCGCGAATATTCGAGTATGAGCCTAAAAATAAACAGCAATCGACCTTACGGGTGTTTACAGCTGATACGAATCTTACAAAAGTCATTCGCGCACGAAGCACTAAAAGCAAATGGTTGTTGTGTTTTGGAAATCTGTACGCAGAACAGTAAATTCTGAGTGTGCTTCAAGAAATCAGGAAAACCAACAACCAAAGACGAATAACTCTTCACCACGACAAGCGAACTCTCACATCGACTGAAACAACTGCATTTCTTTGCTCTGTAAGCATCGATTTCATGAGTAACCCACCGTAAAGTCATAACTTGGCACGGAATGACTTCTTCTTATCCCCATACGAAAAAAGTAAACTAAGAGATCAACGTTTTTCGAAACCTGAAAACGCGGTTGAGAAAGCAAAATAACTTCTAAAAATCAACCTTGTGCAAACTGTATTGGACGAAATAAATACTTCATACAGAAGAATCAAATTTTCACAAGGTAGACTTTCCAAGGCATCTCCACCTCGCAATTGCAGCGAAACGGTGAGAAGATAACTTGGCAATTTTTTTCTTAAAATACCAATTTCAAGCAAAAAAAGGATTAAGATGCAAATTTTTCACTATCTGCTGATTTAGCGAACCGATGCCAAAATATTAAGAAAATTTATTTTCTATAATTTTCTTCAGACAAACCTTATCGTTAATTCGCTTATAAGAACTTCCATTACGCTACTTTTGTTTATCATTTTAAAATTTAGTAAATAAAGTAAAAAGGCAAATTAATAAGAGAGCTTGCTCAAAGTAACCTATAATTGAAAAAACAACGAATGAGTTGAGTATTGTTTCATTACTTAAAGCCTAAAACTGCTGCTCCGCTCGCTCCTTGTTGTCAGCGATATCACTAATCTAGGTAGTAATATAATTAATAGTGACATAAATTGGCAATCACATTTTTATTGACTTCGTAAAGCACTTTATGAATTGTACATAAGTACATGAATACGAATGATGTAATAACTATTTCACAAATATCCTATCCTACCCACTGCTTCGTATATCGTTACACATAGTTGCTACTGTGGGCACAATATAATAAGAATCCTTAATTTAAATTTCGCGCGAAAATCCAGAATGTAGGAAAAGGCTTTCGGTGATAATTGTTTGTCGCGATCATGTGTTTTTGAGTGGTATAAATTATTCAAAAAGGGAGGAGTCATAGAGGGTCAAGAATGAATTGACGACGAACTATGTATGTACGTTAACTGATAAGCAACACGTCTATAAAATAAATGAATTTTTGATTGGGAATTGACCATTGAGTTGAGTATTGGATCTATACTTACGACCCGGAAACAAACTATCGATCGCCCGAACACATATTGTGGCAAACTCGTCATTGCAGGTCAAAAGTCGAGATGACGTTGACAATTTTCTTCGATTATCAGGGTGCGGTGCACTTCGAACTCCTTCCGACCGGCCAAACTGTCAACTAGGAATACTTATCCGTCGTTTACACTTGCACGGACAGACGAACGGATGGACCGTCACTCATTTAAGTAGGATGTGTCCAGAGGTTTCAGGATTTAAGATCTTATGAGCATACTGAAGTTATGAAGGGAAGCAGCTGAACGGTAGTGAAAGGGTGACATCTGGAGGTAGCGAACCCGATAGAATGAAGTATCGGTGTTATAAATATAACGAAAATTTTTCAATCATCATCCAAATTTATTTTATCGCCTTCAAAGTAACAATCATTTGAAGCGTTGCCAATGTGCCAACGCTTCTTCCAATCGTCAAAACATTTTTTATAAATACTTTCCGGTATGGCCTTTAGCTCTCGGGTCGAATTTGCTTTGATGTCCTCAATTGAGTCGAAGCGTGTTCCCCGAAGTGAATATTTCAGAGTGGGGACTAAGAAAAAGTCACACAGGGCCATATCAGGTGAATACGGTGCTTGCTCAATGATGTGTGTTGAGTGTTTGGCCAAAATTTAACACAAATACGTTGATTTAAATTTTAAAATTCGACGAACACTACTGAGGTCGTCTGACATAAACAGCTGCTGTAAACACATCATAATTAAGGACAATTGTACCAACCTAGGAAAGTAAAGGGAGATGAGAGGGGGAAATGAAGAATTCCCGATACTTCCTTGACAGGGTGTATGTTCAATTCATGACTATGATAAGGTTCGAATAGCAATTATCCGCCATTCACCAAGTGCTAAAAATGAAAAAAGCGCGTGAGAGGAAGCTCGATACACACCACACCTCGATTGCCGCTATCACTGAACTGGGTATACCTGCAAACCCAATACGGCTGTCTAAGGTGACATTTAGCAACACCAAAAGCTTCTTCAGAAACCAAGCGATATTTCGGAGAAGGGGACTTCCTGTCGTGTTACTTATTCTGTATTTTGCTGAAGAAAGTAGTATGAGGTACAGAGCTACCTAGAGGCGAATATCGCAGTTGAAAGAGAAAGGCCTCTTCTCCGTTGGAGAAATCAGCTGGTGGAGGATCTGGTTGTCTTGGTAACTTGTTTTGTCGCTGATAAGGTAATTAATATAAAACATTCTTTTGAATCCTATAAAAATGTATCATGGTTTAACCATTTGTTGAACAATGTGTTGGAACAATAAATCTTCAAACAAAATGACACACTCGATACAAAATGTGAATGCAAATCTTTAATGTCATAACAGCAAGGTGAACGATCACGATTAGCCAAGCACATCTGCTAAACCCCCGCTCACTCGCTATACTTCGATTTCTGTTGATCACCGTTAAGAAATTAAAAAAGAGAAGAAAAAATGTAACGGTAACATTTCTTTGAACGTATTTATTCGTTGCATAAACTCTAATTGTAAGAACACTAAAAATATTAGGGTTTCTATTAGTAATAATAATAGTTCTACAAGTCTTATGTACATACTTTTTTATTCCTAAGAACCTCCTGTATCCGTCCGTATCATCAAACAGCGGCACCAAAAAGTTCGTAGCATGGTCCAAGTTACGCTCTGAACACATAGAATGTGATACGACATGGCAGCACGACAATGAACTATAGATGGCGTCGTGAATCCTACTACATGAACATTTGTAAGAAGCCAGCGACATAACAATGACCGGCATGTACACAAACCAAAACAGCTATCCATTTTATAGGTAGAAAATTTAGTTGTTGCCATACTACATAATTCCTTTCAATTCAATTAAATTTTAATATTTTGTTCAAAGTGAAATTTTTTATAAAAAAATAAGTAAATAGATAAATATTTTTTTCTTTTTTAAATTATCAATTGTTATTACGAATAATATAACAGAGCTATTTTATGCTTTTATTTGTAAAACAATGTCAGGTTTGTTAGAATTTTGAATAATTTTACATTTTACATATTAGTGGCATCACTCCTCTCTACTGTCGGCAGCAAATTTAAAAATATTTTCAAGTTAGAGAGATTGACAACTGAGAGCCTGTAGTCGTGTAGTCGTGTAGTCGTGCAGCTGTGTAAATAACTGTGTCCATAAGAACGTGTGTATTTTAATATTTAACAGATGTCGCTTGCAGTATGTCGCGCTCTATGTATTCAACACATTATGAGTGAAATGAGCTGCAAAAGCAAACGTTCATCTCTCTTTCGTGCAACATAGTGTGCGCACTCTCGCTCTTTATTTATAAGCTCTTTAGCTCGGATGCAGAGTTGACGTTATGCCGATCAATTCGTACGATTATTTTTGAGTGACATGAAATGACTAACGAGTGAATTGATGCAGAAGCAACATGCATATATGTATATTGCATACTAATATTCGTATAATGAAATATTGAATGCAGTGAAAATTCTATTTACGAATAAAGGCGAACTTGTTTATGTCAGTATAAGAATTCAAGGGCGCTTGAGGTTTCATTTTGAACATGTTCATATCAATAAATTTATCTGGAAAAAATAACGAATTTAAGACTGCTTTCCTAACGTCTGGTTACCGGCTTTTCTGATAGAGTTATCCGCTTAACAGAGCGTTCATTTATTTCAGCTTTCACTGTATTTTTTATTTATAAATTATTTTTACTATCCTATCTTCTTAAATTTGGTTCGAACTGAACACAATGTGCTAACCTTTACTAAAATTGTTTCAGTAATTTAGGAGTCCATCGTGGACAAACCACGTGACACGTACTTTTTATATATGAGGCTACGCATTCATATGTTTGATTAAAAGTGTTAGCTCAAACGAGTATTTGAATGGATATTGCATTTTGTTAAGGCGGTCAAACAGACATGCTACCGCAAAGTGGACGAAATGACCAAACAGAGTAATTAAAATGACATATACATAGTATACCATTGTTAAAATGAGCAAAATCGGGCTACAATCACGCTTACTTCCCATATAACACAATTTTAAATTCCATTTAATTCTTCCAGTACACGAATGAAAAAGCAATTAGTATACTCATAATGCGATGGAACGAATAATTCCTTTAAGTAGTTTATGACCAAAAGTTGTACAAATCCAACCAAAACTTTCAAGCTCATGGGAATATTGCCAATTCCACTATCTATAGTTGATTTTTGACCGCAAATATCGATTAATATATGGGATATATAATTCAACTTCAGGGAGAATCTTGTCCTGATAATAGTATTTCAGTGTAACGCTCTAATGGTTGAATCCGGTCAATGCTTCCCTTAGCCCCTACCTTACCTAAAATAACTTTTCACGCCAGTGCTGGTTTGTTTTATTAATATTACCTCTTCTGGATGTAAAATTTGTAACATTAACTTCTAATTTTTTCAAGATTTAAAGTTAAAATGCAGAACGATAAACGCACCCTGATTTTAATATGGCGCAATACAAAAATGCCAAAATAAACGTTTTTGTAGTTGAATAATATGCTTTGGATGAATTTACTAAGGGAGGTGAATATCAAATCGATGCAGTCAAACTGGTAGAAAAACGGAGAAGTTGAAGGCGGCCGCCAGCTTTACAACTGTGGAAAGAAAATGTAATACCTAAATATCTGTTCTATAGTCTCACGCAGGCTTCCAAAGCTACTGCGCTAGACGTCAGGTTAATATGGATATTTTGCGTAATTTTATAAGCTTTTTACACTAACACATGGAAAATTGCAGGCAGTCCGTGGTTTTGCATAACATATCAATAAAAATTTAATTCATAGAGCAGATATGTATAAAGGAAAGTGTTTCACTTCCAATTGGGATTATGAAAAAGTTGGAACTAGCGGCGCGCACAAAATATTTTTGTTACTTTTGGCAGCATCTCTCCCAAAAAATTTTTAGATTGACTACAATGGAAGAACTTTTGTGCTCTTATTTGGTTTCTTCAGACCCTTGTAGCTCGTCAAAATCCACAACATTATTAAATTTTTTGCAAAAAGAAATATTAAATTGGACGAAGAGGCGGTAATGATACTTTTACCTGAAAATGGCCTTTGTCGTAAGTATGAATTATTATTAAAAAAATACAAAAAATTAAAAAAAAAAATTATTATTTTAATTTTCGAGGTTACCCAAGATTTTTCTCTTATTTTTTAACTATCAAAAGATTAAAAGATTTTTCTATTCATTCTGAAGTTATTAATTAATCCGTGCCAGATTACTCATTTCATACACTGTGCAGCAGTCACAACACAGCAAATACAAATAAGTCAACATTTGCAAGTGAACTCACCTCACACACATTCAAGCGTTCAATAGCCCATCTGCCAAGTCAACTATTATAAATGTGTATGTGTCGGCTAAGCGAAACGCTGATAAAGATGATCGAAATAATACTATTTATAGCTTTATTTTACTACACTGAGGTTGAATTAACAAGTGAATGCCCCTGTAAGAAAGTGTTTCAGTAATATGAAAAATAGTTCAAACAAGCCATTAAGAACTGTAAAACGGTGTGATTTTGAATGGTCAGTTTGTACATTTGCATTGGCTGTAGTGGTCCGATCTGAACAATATGTTAGAAGATTGTAGCTTTGGACAACTGTCTATTTCTATTTACAAAAACTTAATTTTAATCAGTCAGTTTGTATAGTATCTTTATACTGTAGTGGTTAGCCAATTTTCCAAAGTCAAATGTCATGAAAATATCTCGTCAAATAAGAAAGTTATACATACCAAAACTTGATTTAGATAGTTCATTTTGTAAGGCAGCTATATGCTATAGTCATCCGATATTGGGATTTCCAACAGATAAGCAGCCTCTTGGTGAGAAAAGAAAGTGTGTAAATCTCCAGATCAATTTCTCAACAACTGAGAGAATAATTCGCGTGTATATAGACAGACAGACGAACAAAGCTAGATCCACTTAATTTGTCGCATTGGTCTTATGCAAGTATAGGTCGCCAACTTTTCTTTGTGGATGTTACTTACTTCGTGTCAAATTTAATATACCCTCTTCAGAGTATAAATAACAAATGCTCTCTGAAAGTCATTTTTATATTTCGCATATTGACCTATAGTATATTTTTGCATAAGAGATGGCATATCTTGAAGTCACTGTTTGTGCAAAGTTTTGTTTTGATGTCTTTCCCGGCGCTTGGTTTATATTCTTTCAAAGAAAGGAAATCAGATGGAATTTAAACGATTCTTCAGTAATCGACAGTATGGCGGTGTGGTATACCATATATAGTTCCAGTCCTTGCTTGGCAAATACGTCAGTTCCATAAACTGATAATAACAATACATAGTAGACAAGCTGAAGTGAATCTTATCTCTATATATGCGTTCGCTACATAAAAGTGAGCGGATTGATTAACACGATTTATTTTAGTATCAAGCTCGTTATGCTATTATATGTTGCTATTAAATGATAAGATAACTAACCGTTATAGATAACTTAAAATAGCTTTCAAGTTTATCTGCGCACATATGATACATGGACACTAGGGTGTTTTTTTTTTTAAACTATTAACTTTTTTCAGTCCCGTCACGAAATGACCTTGGAAATACCCTAAAAAAATTCCTTAAAAATATTAGCCCTTAACTGAACCAAGGCCTGCAAAAACTTGCCATAGAAAATACACTACAATGGTGAGTTTTTATCTGTAAATTCCTACAGATCAAAGGTACTTTATGGCATCGCTTTGGCTTTAGACGCATATTTCTCAGAATTGTTCACTCTACAAAAGTGCCCAGTGCAACAAAGTCGTAACTCACACCGGCGAAGTAGTAGGGGGTTCTGAATCTGATTCTTCATAAAAAAAATCGTTTTTTTTTTTTTGTATATATCTCTTAAATGACAAGAGCGATAGAAAAGATTCAAGTTACAAATGTGTAGGAAATTTTATAAAGTTCAAAGTCAAAAAATCTGAAAAAAATCGCTATCATTAATACTTCTCGAGAAATTCGGCTTTTTAAGCAAGGTTTTATACAATTTTTATAGATCGTGTGTATTAAAAAATCTATGAGAATTGCATACATAATCGTGACGGGACTGAAAAAAATTAATAGTTCAAAAAAAAATAAATAAATAAACACCCTAATGGACACCCATGAATGAGTGCATATCTCCAAATCTCAATGAAATTAAACACAAGCCGGGTTATCTGTAACACCTAGTATGCATTGTGAGTTAATCAAAATTCTTTGCACAATATGAAGAGCATTGTAAAAATAACTAGTAAATTTTGATAACGAATTGTGAAATTTGAAGTATTTGAAGCGAACGGTTGGTATAAAAGTGCGCCTCGCGAGATGCATTGTTTCCATTCCACAATTGAAGCCCCACGAAATACGGAAGGTAAACATTTTCAATTTGAGAGCAAGCAGCATTGAAATGACAAATAACGAAAACTGCTGCGAGGATGAGTTCACTTTCCCGAAATGGTTAAACGAGGCATTTTTCCAAAACGTTCTGCAGAACGTCGAAAGTGAAGTCGCGGAGGTGTGTGCCCATATTACAATTTCACAACTTTTTGAAATAAAACGTTTAATGTCAGATCACCAATTTAGAGCTGAAACCAGGCACATTGAAGAATGATAACTACGCAAGCGTTTTGTTTCGATCCAAAGTCACTTACAGATTGCAGTCGCAGCCAACACAAGAGAAGGTTTCATCGTTCATATTAAAAGTCGAACCATTCATGGAGGGAAACAAGAAAGAACTGATGCAAAACTATAGTTTATTCGATACGGAAATAACCATGTATACTAAAGTGCTGCCGATAATAGAAAAGGTGCTGCGACAATATGGCGACAACACCATTTTGGGACCAAAGTGAGTAAACCAAATTGCAAAACAAACAGAAGATCGACAATAAAAGTAAATTTTTAAATGTATTTTGGAAAAGGCTCATCGCCTGCAGCACAACCGCACCGTCATATGTGATTTTTGAAGATTTAGCACTGAAAGGATACACCACAATAGGTTACCGCCATCCTAACTTGGAAGAAATGAAATTCACTCTTCTCAAACTGGCGAAATTGCATGCCATCAGCTACAAATTGTGCAAGGAAGAGGTGAGGAAAATAAATTTTTAATCCAAAATTTCTTTCGATATTATTTTGAATCAATAGGCTTGTTCGCAACTTTTTAGAAGGACAATATCATAACGACTTTAAACAAGGGCTCAATGAATTCTACAGACCCCAATACCTTTCCATTTGTTAAATATAGTATTGGATTTCTAAAGGAGATTCTAAGCGAACGCGATGATTTGAAACAATATGTGCCACACATTGCATCCGTCGAACATTTACTATGCAAAAGGTCGATCGATATGTTTAACGAAGCCGGCAGCGGTAAACGCGATGGCATATTTGTGCTCAATCATGGAGACTTTCATTTGAAAAACATAATGATACAGAAAAATGAGGACAAACTGACTGACGTTAAGCTGGTAAGATAAGTTATATATAGTAAACTTTATACAAAATTTAATGATTTCTGCTCTTTACTCTTTTTTTTTTTTTTGCTAGCTTGATTATCAGATCAGCATATTCGGATCGCCGGCGATTGATCTTCATTATGCGTTCACAATGATGTTTAGCCCAGAGATGCGACGTGATCACTATGATGAGCTGCTCTATTTCTATATCACGAATTTTCAGGACACACTGCGCAAAACGGAATACAAAGGCCACATTCCTACACATATAGAAATTCGCCAGGAGTTGGCAAAACATAGATATTGGGGTAAGTTAAGCGGCATGTATGCTATGTTTTTCCTAAATTTGTGCAACCTTTGTTGGTGGTTGTGAGAAGCTAGGTCTGCTTGGTATATGTTTGGTTACGATACGAAATGATCGTGCTAGAATGTCACGGAGTATTATGGTGGTGAAAAATCCATACATTTTTTACCCAAAATCCGGTCCGACAGTTTAAAAGTCATGTTCATAAACCCACGTTTCCGCAGCAGTTATGATATGTGCGACGAATGTCGGATCTTCAGCTACGTTATCAAGCGTCTCTTTTGCGACCTCTATTCGTCATCGTTTTTACAAAAGATTCAGATCTTTTGGTACGAGTCTTGAATTGAAAAGCTTCATACCCATACTATTAACCAAAATGATTAATTTGATTAATTAGGGGTGTCGATATCTTCTGCTATCTTTGATGATTCGAAAACCTTGCTAACAACAATAATATAAAATTATTCCATCCAACAAAAAAGAGTGTTTTGAGTAATAACTGAATATGCGCAGATTATCATAATTCATAATAATGGAGCAGAATCTGTCGTATATGGCAGACGTCAGATTAAATTTTTAGATTGTGTAAAACCGTTAATGATATTGAGAACTAAAACATTTACTTTAAATTTGCATAAACAGGACTTTTCTTACTCCTCTGCTTTCTATTATTCAACTATACATTTGTCGATGAGAATAAAGATATTGCTGATGTGGTCGAAAATGCGGAGATACTAAGAAAAGAATTGGAAGACCCAAAACTTCTGGATGAGTTGCGAGAGCAATTGCCAAAATTTCTATATAATGGGTATTTCGAATTATAATAAAAATAAAAAATACTAATAATTGTAAAAGAAACAAATTTACTTAAAATCTTTGATTATTATGAAAATATGAGGTTATTTGTATTTGTCGTATTATTAAGGATAATAAAATAATAAATAAGAGAAATTCCTCAATTTTTAATATATGTTTTACTTATTTACACTTTCACTTTGTATAAATATTTTTGATTCTTACTGTACGTATGTGTTATAAAACTCGAATTTACCTATTTCTTTAACAATTGAGGATTAAGTACTTCGTTTTTTTATTATCCTTAGTTCAAATATTATGCCCAATTAAACGCATTCGATAAGTACTTAGCCTACAAAGAAAAGCACAAATTTTATTTACATCATTTTCATTTTGAAGCAAGGAGCATACGATGGATATGTCGACAATACATAGGCTAATTCGACCAATTTGACCAGGGCGTTCTCTACTTTTTTTAGGAAAAAAACACACAAACTCAATGGATAACGTTTAGCATTTTTTGAAAATTAGATCTTCCGATGTTGGCCGCGGTTACGTTTCAGATGGTCCATCCGTTAAGTCAAATTTTCAATGATTCATTCAAGCATTTCCACTGGAAACTGACGAATGACACGCGTGATGCTTTGCTCCAAGAACTGAATTGAGACTAGGCTTTATAATATAACCGCACAGCCAATCAAGCGGTGTGATTTCAGGGGCCACTCGGCCAGGACAAAACGTGATATTGTCTGAACCCCAAAGTGTTCTCTTAATAAATCCATTTATTGATGCGATGTGTAAGAAGGGACCTCATCTTGTTGAAACCAAATGTTGCCGAGATTAAAAGTGTCAATTTCAGGTAACAAAGAAATATGGACCAATGATTCCACCGGCTCACAAACAACAGCAAATTATTGTTTTTCAAGACAAAGTGGCAGTTCTTGAATCTTTTTAGCTAGATCTTCATCCCAAAATGCAGCAATTTTGACATAAATGGGCCTCACCGCTGAACCAAATTTGACTCTAAAACGTCGAACCTTACTTTTCAAGAGCTCATTGAACGAAGCGATAATATTTGGGAAGGTCAAGCGGCTTCAAAATGTGCCAAGTCATTCTATACGGCAGTCCCAGATCAAATCTCTATTCTTCGTTTACGACTGGTATTTCTGGTTTTCTTTACTGCTCACTGAACATGGTTTATTCGGTCGAATATTATCCAATTATGAATGCTGGGCCTCAAGATGGGTGATGGTGTTGTGAAGAGCATGCTCATAAGGCCGATTATGTTGATCATAAGTTGAGCGAAGCCCGCTAAACACATTCATTACAGAACGTGAATTTTCGTAATGAAATTGAATGAATTGTAAACGTTGTTCAGGCGTAAGTCGTTCGATGATGAAATGCCAAACAATACTAAACAAATAACATGACAGCTTGGCACGACTCAAATTCTATTAAAAAAATACCTCTAGCTTACTTACCTTGAATTACCCAAAATGGAAAAGCAAAAGTAGGGCCGTTTTGCGTGGTAAAGTCTTGTGATATTTTTTGTCTTTTCCAAGATTGCACCTTGTGATCTCACAGAAACGTTGGCCATCTCTTTCCGGCTGGTAACACAATCTTCGATATGATCGTTGGCAAATCCAATTTGTTGGACTGTTTCTTGGATGATATCACATTATATTTACCTGTAAAGAAGATTTTATGCTTTTCGTAGAACCTTATACGACAAAGATTTTTATGAAATGGCGCGAAATTTTTCGTTTTAAAAAACGTCACCAATTTGTTATTTTTTTTTATCCGTTTGTCATTAGGCAGAAGACAAATCATCGCCGTACTTCTTACAATAGGGTGATAATACGTGATTTCGGCAGATAACGGTTTTGATGAAAACTACTAGTTACTACCTAAATGCGTCAGAGACATTAAATTATACATCCGGGATGATATAGAAAACTAGTGAAACTTTACACGAATAGAGTGCAACAACTCCAGTCCTGAACAGTTTTTATAAAATATCGATCAATCTGTGGGATATAATATTGCAATCAGCAAATCTTTTCCTGATAACGGTGTGCCGGTGTGAAAATATGGGTTGAATCAGATGAAAGCTTTCTTTAGCCTATTTTATGTACCTAATATAAAGATTTTTGAACCTCCATATTACTTTTTCTATACTAATATAACATTAAACATAAGTAAAACTTGATCGTTTGTTTACTCCGAAACTACTTGACCGATTTGAAAAATCACTCATATTTCACTGTTGGGAAGCTACAATATCTCCGTTGAACATAGGCTGTATTGTATCTTCAAAAAAGTTATGAAATTCGGAACTGAATATAAAATACATTAAAAGTTCGATCGTCTATAAGAGATCCTCTTTCTCCAAGTGGGATAGTAAATGAAGTGATCTGCTGAACTGAGTGAGTATACAACCTTCTATATATGTTAAAGGATACCAAATATGTTTGCATTCCACTTATGATTTCGTCCAATAAAGAAATGTTAAATACTTTCAAAACATATTTTAATAAACAATTTCGCCAACAAGTGAAAGTAATATTCGCCGGCTAGTTTCAAAACCATTAAATGTTTAGTTACACCCGAACTGTTAGTATACTTTGTAACCGTAGTCTTGTCCTATTACAAAATTGTTATCCTGCAGGGTATGTACATACAAGGTGATTTCCAAAGTAAACAGGACTTTTTGAATCTAGCGCCCTATGGTGGCGCTGTCTATATGTCGACTGATGCGTTAAAATCTGCTATCTTCACCGATTGTCCAGTGAGAATTTCATAACATTTCATTTATTGGAAGGGAAGTTATTGCGTTTTAAGTGTCAGTATGTTTGTGTTATCGGTGCGAAAATGAGCTTTGAACAATGAGCTAACATTAAATTTTGTTTTAAAATTGGTAAAACKTTTACCGAAACGTTTCAATTGATGAAACAAGTTTACGGCGATGATTGCCTATCCCGTAGCAGAATGCACGAGTGGTTTGAACGTTTTCAAAGTGGTCGTGAAAACATAAATAACGATCAGCATGTGGGCCAAACAAAATCCGTGATCACCAGAAATTCCATCGAAACTGTGCGTGGACTCATCAAAAATCAGATGAAATCATCATTGAAATTCATGGAAATGGAATTGAACATCTCCAGAACATCGACTTATCGCATTTTGATCAAACACTTGGGCTTAGGAAAGGTGTGTGCACAGTTTGTTCCGCACACATTGACTGACGACCAAAAATTGCTCAGAAGAAGAATCAAGATTCGAAGGACAACTTATGACCGATTATCACATTTTAACCATTAACCACTCCCCGTATTCACCTGGTATGGCACTGTGCGACTTCTTCCTTTTCGGAAAAATTCATTTGCCAATGAAAGGAAAGCGTTACGCAGACGTAGCGGCCATTCAAAAGGCTTTCACCAGCATATTGGCGGCCATCCCGGCCAACGAGTTAAAACACTCGTTCGTCATGCATTTAGACCGTGCAAAAAGCTGTATTGAAACAGAAGGAGCCTATTTTGAATTGATTTTGCCGAAAAAAACCATTTGCTATGTTTTTTAATGGTTAACTTTGGAATGCACCTTGTATGTAAGTAGTAAAGCACGAATAAGGTGCCCACTCCCGCATATTCACTGACTTAGGAGAAATTCAAATGTGTTCGTAGGCCTGTATGCGAAGTTCAATTGTATACAAATTACATTGATTTACGCCACAGCAAATCATTTCGAAATAAGTAAAGCTTCAAGTGTATAAAGTGAAATATCGTTTTATATAGTATAGGCAACATTAGGGTGTCTCTTATATGACAAACAATTTTTTTTTAGAATTTCGAAACGCATACCCTCTATTTTTTTTTTATAAATGCTGAAACGTTCTTAAATATGAATTTCATATTTGTAGCATGATTGTGTCGACCGAGCTCTAAGGTTTAATAAAAAATTATGTTTTGACCTGATATTTTGGTTTGATACAGTAATGAAAATGCAGCAAATGAAATAAATATGAGTAAAAAGAAAGTAAGATTAACATAAACTTTTATTTAAGCAAAAATTTTAATAATAAATAATTAGGGTAGCTTCGTGTAGTTTTTTTTACAGTCTGGATTAAGACTTCTACAAGTATGTTCCTGAACACAACACAATAAAAACTGTTTTTTCTTTTCTTCAGCCGTGATAAGTCTATTAAAATCTTGCAATAATTTAGCAGCTCTTTCAGCAGTGTCATTTAAGACCTTGAAACGACTTATTTGTATTTTAACTTCCAAAAGAGCAGAATTGTTATCCCAAAAAGATACATGTTCCCAAAAAGAACTTTCGTCAACCTGCAGTCGAGTTAGAAATTGTTTGCTTCTCTGAGTCACAAATTCACCCAACGTCATATCTGAAAGAAAGGAAAAACTGCTTAAATAAGCAAAAACTAAGCCACTAAACTTTGAAAAAAAGAAACAAAAAAAATATTTCCTAATTTCTTCCTTCGATTGGATATAACGTTTTCCGTAATCTGAACTTTAGTCTCTGTTTATGTTATTAATAATTTTTGTCTTGGTCTTTGAATCAACTTCTTCATCAAAAAGTAATAACATGACTGCTTCTTCACACAAATACCATAAATAATGAACAAACTTGCTTATGGATGCCTTGGAACTTGTCGCGTCTACTTTTTCATATTCTTTAGAGCTTTCAAAAAGCACAAGTCTTGGTTAGGTGCTTTTATTGGCACTGTGCATTCGAGCCAAGGTCCATATACTATATACAAGGTGACGACAAATAAGAAAACATCTTGTAGAGCATTTTTGTCCTTTTTAGTAATTTTCAGTTGCGCTTGAAGTAAATATATTGTTATAGAATAGATCGCTTTCGCCATCCATCATGCTTGATGCAAAGCTCCGGTGGGTCTAAGTTTTAGTTTATTTTCTGTATCTCCTCCTAAGAACACAACGCATAGTTCATAGTTCAACCAATTAGCGGTACTCATCTCTAATAAAAGGTTTATCCAGTTCAATGTTATAAAAAGTTAGCAAAGATGTAGCTTTTTCTCAGCAATATGTGCTTTAACGAAATTCAGAAGTGGGTCAATGTTATCCGTGTTAATATTTTTCCAATTATCTCTTAACTTTTTGAAAATTGGAATATCTGGGCTACTTGTAATTTGCTTTAACTTGGTTTCAAAAACAGCTTGAAGGACCAACTCATATATACACATGATGACGACAAGCAAGAACCAGCAATTGCCTTTCTAAAGTCTGCTCCAAAATAGCACAAGCTTCACTGAAACGGCCAGTATTTGAAGCTGTTGTATCGCAGTCTATTATGTGTACTTTATCATGGAGGTCCCAATCAAAGAGTGCAGTTGAAGTGGCTTTTTCTTGATGTTTTCCAGAGGAACTCTCTAATTTTGGTACTGCAAGAAGCTGTTCTCTGTCGTCAAATGAAACAATAATTGGCAAGCGTTCTTCTTTTGAACTTCGTACAGCCAGGTAATAGTTTTTCATTCCAAAGGAATGAGACTACGTCAGGAAAGTTATTCTGAAAGCCAATTTCTATTGTTTCTGCCCTAAATTTTCTTGCCTGAGTACGAATTCGCTGAATTGAGAATTTATTAAAATCAATCTGTTCATCATCGCTGTACAGACCAAGCGCTTCTACAACCGCATGGAATGTGAACTGAGTCCCTTATGCTTCATTGTCACCGATCTAAAGCTGCTATCAGTTTAGGATTTGTGAAACTTTTCGTGTCTCTTTTAGAACAGTTTTCAGGGCAATGTATCTGAGTACTAAGTTCAGCGTTCGAAATTTGTTCCTCATCCGAATTCTCCAGACGTTCCAAGCTATCTATCATATGTAGAAGTAGATGCAACAGCCGATAACTGTCTTTATTTTAACTTTCTTTCCTCTTCTCCCAATCGTCTTTGCCCAACTCTTTCTTCTATCTCCGTCAATTTTTTGTCAATTTCATCTAAGCATTCCGGTCGACCTGGCGCTCTCTGCTTCTTTAAAATTTCTTTGTTTTCCTCTTTCTTGATTTTGTCGAAAGCATCAGCATGTGCCTTATCAAATAAGTTATCAAGGTCTGTTCCAAAACTATTTTTTACTGTGTTTTTTTTTAGCTCCCTCCAAACATGATATAAATCAACAAGTTTCTTCCAGCAGTTAGGAAATGCCTTTGTAGGAATTAAGGCTTTTTCCCAAAATATAATGCAATCTCTTATAGCAACATTGGCACTTTGACTAACCATCAGCTTGACTTCACGAATATTGTAAAATAACACGGCGAGTTCTTGTCGATTTCATGGTAACGTAAATATTTTGCTAATCAGTTCGTAACTTCTCAGACATCTTCACACAATAAATGACAACGCACTAATAATTTTAGAAAACAATTATGAAATGACAATTGAAACTCGCAGTAACAGGTCGCAGCACTGCAACCGCGCAACTTGTATGGACAAGTTAAAACTCAAGTCGGCACAGGTTATCGTTTATGAATCGGACTAATATTTATTTCTAGACTATATTAGGTCAATATGAAAGTTTTTGTAAGATATGCGTAAAAATTTATATAAATTGAAATTTAAGGGGCATCATAACACACATGCAAGATAGCAATATCATCTTATTGCAGCTGTTTTAAATATTTTTCACATGAAAGGAATTTTTGTTTTGTATTTATTGTTTGTTTTTTGTAAGAAATCATGTCACTCTTATTATGCTGCAAAATAAAAGTAACTTTTTGAAAGTCATTTAGAAGATTATAGATATATAGAAGATTAGTGATTTATGATTTAAGCTGTGAGACACTATAACTTTTTGACATCAGCAGAGCAAAGAGCCTTCGTTATAGTATACTTTATTGCTGACCTCGCTATAGTTTTGTAATAAAACAGTTAGTTTATGATAATACTAAGCTTATATCATTATCCACAAACATTCACCTTTACTGGATTGTCTCCTTATCATCATTCACAGCAATAACAAATGATTATAATCGCAGACACATTTTATGCATTACACATATCTTAAATTCTGACACAAGCTCACAATATTTATATAATTCGTATATGGTTATCTGTGTTTATATGTATTGAATGTATCTGCAACCTCTTCGAAAACGCGTTCGGCGCCATCCGCGTAAGTTCGTATTAACAACACACATCCGCTTCCGGGTTGACTTTTCCCAGCAATCTGTTATTAAATGGTGCAAGCTAAAATGCCTAAAGCATTTCATACCTGTTTATCTGCATTAGGGTGGTAGTTATATCGGGTGATTTTTTTGAGGTTAGGATTTTCATGCATTAGTATTTGACAGATCACGTGGGATATCAGACATGGTGTCAAAGAGAAAGATG
>NW_017536630.1:1266131-1314053 GCF_001853355.1 Bactrocera latifrons
TTTTTTTTTTAAAAAAGTTATCAAGCTCTTAAAAAATCACCCGATATATTAGAAAGAAGTTGCAAATGTTACAGAAGTGCTTCGCAGAGTCTACTTATGGCGAACACAAATATTTGAGTAACACAAAGTATTCTAAGAAGGTCGTAAATTCATCAAAAACTAGCTTAATACGAGTAGTCCAATCTAGTAGTAGTTTTGCAAATCATCATGTTAGAATCAGAGAGATACCAGGGGATATTAACATCTATTATGAATTCACTTACATTTTTGCAAAAAACGACATCGAGCAGAAAAACGATATAGCATATGTAATGCCTGACAGTGTAGCTGAGGACCCTACATTCATCAAACGCGTCACTACTGCTAACAAGGCGTGAGTTTATGAATATGATGACGAAATGGTCAAAGTATCTAGCTAATAGTTAAGCCGCTATAAGCATAATTCGTTGAAGGTACTAAATGACATCTCAGCTGAGGCTTATTACAAGTGCATGCAAAACTGGGTTAAAAGTTCGCATAGAAGCTTATTTCAAAACGAAAATACAAATTTTGTGTTGAAATATCATATCTTACAAAAGATAAATTATACACTGGATGAAAACTTTAGTATAGTAAAGTTTTGAGATACTCAATAGTCTCCAGTTCACATATGTATATGTATGTGATACTTTTTGACACAACACCAAATCATTGGACTTACAAAACTAATTTTACTATGTAGGTACCACCCTTTTATACTTATGTACATAATACCCACACATGTCAGAACGCCGGCAGCACTCACGAGCTAACAAATAATATTTATCTTCGCCACCATAAGTTTGCAAAATCGGTAGCAGGTACCACATCCAACATTTTCTCTTCTCTTTTGAAAATATTTAGCGGACTGATTTAAGTAGGGGAGGCAAACTTGCTGTTTACAACAAGTCTTGCAAATCTTGTGTGCGCGGAAAATTGTGTGCAAATTGGGCGACATTATCTGACACATACAGTTGCGTGTCATGTGTATTTACAAAACACACATATGTATGTATATGTGCGCGAGATGCTTTATTCGATTGCAACGTCTCGTGTCACCTCCTTGTGTGGGTGTGTGCATGTTATATTAGTGCTTCTGTGGGCGTTCAAGCGCGAAGATGAATTTGTTACGCACCACTACACCGTCTGTCGATAAACAAACAAAACAAAAACATACCTACTAACAATTTGAATTATTTACTTGAAATCTGTTCATTGTGTTCATATGCGAAATTTCGTAAATTATAATCATTAAGTTATAAGGCGAGCTATATTTTCGATGCATAAAAAACTTTGTAATAAGAGAGAAATTCTTTAAAATATTTTTGGAAATTGTTGAGGCCTGTATTTATAGAGTAATTTCAAAATAAATATAATGAACCATTTACAGTGCATGTAGAAAGCCTAGTTTCAAATACAAGCCCTGCAATTTTTGTTTTCAAAAATCTGACTTTGCGCTGAAAATGTTTGGAAAGTTAACGCCCCTTAATAATCTAAAGTCTATATCCCACAAACCCTTGAAGAAAAGTCGACCAAACCAAGTTCTTTTAACATCTCCTTATTATAAATTGAATGATAACTACTTCACATATACTATACATATGTATCAATTATGATTATTTAGAAGCATTTAAGCAAAGTTTTAAATATTGCTCCATTCTTTCACTTTAAGGTACATAAATCAAAAACCAATTAAGCAATCGGAATTATACTATGCACAAATAGAGTCTTTACGATACGCGATATCAAGTCTCATTGTCTCGAAGTCGAACTCAGCCTTTCAAAACCCAGATACTGAAAATGTGAACAACAGTGTCAGTGCTGACTTTTTAACGAAAATATCGATTAGTTTGTTTGAAATTCAGAGAAAATAAATGTCTGCTGCGAAAGTTCCTTTCAGATAAAAGTAGGTAAAATTAGCCTTCATTTTCCTGATAAGAAAATTTTGTACCTTTCTATTGACTTTATACAACATACCTTTGTCAATATGTGAAGTACTTTAAGGAATTTTTGTTTTTTTTTTATTTTTTTTTTTTTTATTTTTTTTTTTTTTTTTTTTTTTTTTTTTTTTTTTTTGTTTGAAGGTTTTTCAGGAAGCTCAAAGAACATTATGCAGAAAATGTATGATCCACAAATTTTCATCACCCCATATAGCATATACGATATTGATGGTTTTCGTTATTTTAGTAGTCTTTATGCCGAATATGTAGTTCATTCTATGAATAATTTCATAGAAATGTTTTCTAATTTACTTCAATAATACCAAAAGTTAAGGGGCACACCTAGTGGGACAGCATAAAGAGGCGATTTTTAAGGGTCAGTAGGGTAACCTGTTTGCATTTTTTTTATTTTTATTGTTAATGTATAAACCCACTTTATCTTGGGAAGGTCTCGAAAAAGGCCCACAAAAAATAATACCGTTCGACGTTCGGAGCGCTTGGAGTGTACACCTCAAACTTTAAACGCGTTTTTCTCTGGCTTTGATTGCGGTCGAACTACATAACCGATTTGCTGAATTTTTTTTTTTTTTTTATGTTCACAAAATGCCTGGCTATATATTTTTTATAATTTTTTTAAAATGTTATGAAAAAGATTATGTAAAAAACCATGGGAAAAATTTAAAAAAAAACGTCAATTACTTTTTTATTTATCAAACATTTTTTCATGATTTTAGTAGCGACGATAACATTTTACGTATTTTTTTTTAAATAAATTGGGTTTTTGTGTTTCAGACGATCCGCCAGTGAAGAAACAAATCTCATTCATACATCCATTTCTCCGACATATGTCATCAAAAATTCCGATTTATACGCTCCACGATATTCTTCATGATATGTGTTCTATTGTAGAATAAAAATTTCTATGAAAAGAAAATGTCAAAAAACAAGCCAGATTACCCTACTGACCCCTTAAGTAACTACTTTACCAATTCTTATAAATTTTTAAGGGTATATTTAAATTTACACACTGCAATTTTTAGAAGAAAAAATTCATAATTTTTAAGTTACACATGTTATCCGACGAAGCTGCAAAGAAAATACTCTACTCCCACAATAATTCCGGACATTACACGTTTAATGACCTACGATCGAGAAACAAAACTTTATAAATGGCGGCGTTTAAAAAAAGTTTTGGTCCATTTTAACCTTCCACAACTCGATTTTTGATCAGATCACAAAATGGTAGGTCATTTTATGGAGATTTATCCAAAGTAAACAGGACTTTTCGAATCTAGCGCCCTCTGGTGGCGCCATCTATATGTGACTAGTTAGAATGTGCTATCTTTGTCGATTGTAGAGTGAGAATTTCATTACATTTCATTTATTGAATGTGAAGTTATTGCGTTTTAAGTGTCAGTATGCTTGTGTGATCGGTGCGAAAATGAGCTTCAAACAAAGAGCAAACATTTAATTTTGTTTTAAAATTGGTAAAACTTTTACCGAAGCGTTTCAATTGATGAAACAAGTTCATGATGATGATTGCCTATCCCGTAGCAGAGTATAAATTGGTTTCAACGTTTTCAATGAGGCCAGGAGGACATAAATCCCGATCAACATCTGGGCCCAAAAAATCGCGCATGGAGAAGAAAATGATGCTTTGTTTTGTTGATTCCAAGGGTATTGTCTACAAAGAATTTGCTCCACCCGGCGAAAACGTTAATGCGGTATTCTACCTTGGAGTTTTGAAACGTTTGGTGCGCCGTATTCGACGTGTTCGGCCCGAATGTCGCGAAGATGAAAGTTGGCGTTTGTTGCACGCTAACTCATCGATCGACGCTTGTGACCGATTATTTGACCACAAATCGCATTTTAACCATTAACCACTCCCCGTATTCACCTGATATGGCGCCGTGCGAACTCTTTCTTTTCGGATAAATGCATTTGCCCACGATAGGAAAGCGTTATGCAGACGTAGAGGCCATTCAAAAGGCTTGCACCGGCATACTGGACCGTGCAAAAAATCGGTATTAAAGCCGAAAGAGACTATTTTGAATAAAAGGGAATTTTATTCTATTGATTTTTTTTTAAAGCAATATTTACCTTTGAACGCAGTTTACAAGAGGAGCAGAAAAATCTGATAATCATGATTATATGTAAGTCGTTTGCTTGTAATCACTCAAGGAAATTCGAAAGCTTTGAGGAAAACGGGTTTAAGGAGGTCATCCTGTGTTACCACCATTATTTTTAAGATTTTTTTCAGATTTTTTTTTACAGTGAAATGCAAAAATTTACCTGTAATTAATGTTTCTAAGTAAAAATATTTTTTGATTGCGAGATTTATCGCACCATTGACACCCATTAAGAAAAAAGTTTAACAAGTGGCATCCATGATTCTAGCAAACTGGCTATCCTACAAACAAAACAAAAACAAGTAAGGAAGGGCTAAGTTCGGGTGTCACCGAATATTTTATACTCTCGCATGATAAAGTGATAATCGAGATTTCAGGCGTGGTTGTGAGCCGATTTCATCCATATTTGGTACATGTCATCAGGGTATTAAGAAAATATTATATACTGAATTTCATTGAAATCGGTCGAGTACTTCCTGAGACATGGTTTTTGGTCCATAAGTGTGAGACGCCACGCCCATTTTCAATTTTTTAGAAAAAGCCTGGATGCAGCTTCTTTCTGACATTTCTTCCGTAAAAGTTAGTGTCTCTGACGTTTTTTGTTAGTCGGTTAACGCACTTTGAGTGATTTTCAACATAACCTTTGTATGGGAGGTGGGCGTGGTTATTATACGATTTCTTCCATTTTTGAACTGTATATGGAAGTGCCTAAAAGAAACGGCCCTATACAGTTTGGTTGATATAGCTATAATAGTTTTCGAGATACGTACAAAACAGTTAGTAGGGGGCGGGGCCATGCCCACTTTTCCAAAAAAATTACGTCCAAATATGCCCCTCTCGAATGCGATCCTTTGCGCCAAATTTCATTTTAATGTTTTTATTTATGGCTTAGTTATGACACTTTATAGGTTTTCGGTTTCCGCCATTTTGTGGGCGTGGCAGTGGGCCGATTTTGCCCATCTTCGAGCTTAGTCTTTTTATGGAGCCAAGAAATACGTGTACCAAGTTTCATCATGATATCTCAACTTTTACTCAAGTTACAGCTTCCACGGACGGACGGACAAACGGACAGAGAGACGTACGGATTTCAACTCTACTCATCACCCTGATCACATTGGTATATATAACCCTATATCTGACCCTTTTAGTTTTAGGACTTACAAACAACCGTTATGTGAACAAAACTATAATACTCTCTTTAGCAACTTTGTTGCGAGAGTATAAAAACAAATTGTATGGCAATCTGTGGCTATCACCGAGGCTAGGTTATTTTAAAAACTTTGAAAACCTAATTTTTTTATTACTTTTAAACACAAAAAATCTTAGATCGGACAATTGCCACATGTGTGATAAATCTATCATTAAAATCTTACAACCGCTTTTGAGAAATGAAATGAGATAAATCGATTTAAAATTTTACTAAATTATTTAAACGGTATAACATATCGAAATATGAAAAAACGATTTCGGGATCTTCCACTTTCCAGCCGATTTTAAACCGTTTATGATTACTCAAACATAATGTGGTTTATCCGTGAATATGAACGCTGTATTAATGCTAGGCTCAGTTATTCAGTTTGAATCAATAGAAGGATGTGAAGACTCATTAAAGTTGTATAACGTCTTCCCACGCTATCTGTATCAGATCTATATTCAATTATGAAAGCATAACTACGTGATTTATTCCAGTTGTTTGTCTATGCCCAAATTTACAATTTGAGGGCAGCTTATATCACTTTTTTACGGTTGATTTGAAAAATATGCTAGTAAGTAGAGGATTGATGGCGAATATAATAATCCATCGCCTGCGAATCGACTACTTAATAGTACGATATTTCGAAGACTGTAACCTTAATACTTTCTTATAAACTCACTGGACATAATTTCTAATGTTGTGTGAAATATATTTATACCAAGTAGTTAACAAGAGGCAATGCTTTTGAAATCAATTGCCTACTTCTTTACTACTTAATATAAACAAATTCTTAAAAATTATTTAATAATATACTTAAACACTTTCACTTCTCCTTAATATGTTCACTGTTGATCAATCAATGTGTGAATGATGATCTTCAACAGAACACCAAACTAATTTATAGACAAAAGAATGTGAGCTACTCTACCAGAAATCTTCGTTAGGTAAAGATCGCTATTTAACATAAGCAACAACACATGCTAATCAATGCACTTGAGAAATAAAAGAACAACAATAACCTTATCATATATGTGTTATTGTTGACCTTTGTCACTGGCGTTGTTGTTTACGCATGCGTCCAGCAGAAAAATAATCCACAATGTAAAGGATCTACTTGCCAAATTATTTGTTCTTTGTCAATATTTTGAAACTATGGCAAAGCAAATATTTTTGAAGTGTGTGTGAACCTTTCTCTCATATTATAAAAATGATGAGAAAAGATTAGGAGACGCTCTCATAATTATTTGAAGATATGAACGTGTAATTTGGTATAATTAAAAAAATATTTAATATTAAAAAATAATATTTAATATGGAAGAAATGTTTGTTTATATACCCCAAGCGATTGCAAATGTAATGATTTCCATTAACATTTTATCTGCCCGGACTGTTCTTTTTTTTTTTTTTAAGATATACTGAATATTTTATAATCCACGCTACAGTTCATAGAATATTATATTAGGTTATCAAAAAAGTCTTGCGGTATTTTCGCTAGTTGGCGCTAAGACGCGTACTTCTATTATTATTCGTCGCATCGAGTCATGCTATACTTTTTTGGAAAGCTCGCGCTAACACGTGTTTGATTGATTGTCGTTTCTTTTAAGTCGTTCATGAGTTATAGCGTCGCAAGCATGGAGCAAAATAAAGAGAAAATACGGCATATTTTACAGTACTACTACGATAAAGGCAAAAATGCATCTCAAGCCGCCAATAAAATTTGAGCAGTTTATGGACCCGATACATTTTCCATTTCCACCGCACAATGATGGTTTCAACATTTTCATTCTGGTGTAGAGGTGGTCGAAGATGCGCCACGCTCCAGAAGGAATGTCGTCGAAAATTGAGATAAAATCGCTGAATTGGTCGAAAGAGACAGGCATAGTAGCAGCCGTAGCATCGGTCAAGAGCTGAGCATGAGTCATCAACAAAAATTTTATGAACAATTGAAAATTCAATAAAAATACCGCAAAAATACCGCAGAAATACCGCAGAGATACCGCAGAAATACCGCAAAAATACCGCAGAAATACCGCAAGACTTTTTTGACAACCTAATATGTTTTATTTGTTTCAAACTTTGAGCCAAATTTCATTATATGTGAAATGGGACTTAGTTGTTTGCAAATGAAAATTCAATATCCTTTCAATATCTCTAGCCAATATAACCACCCTTTAAATATTGAAAATATTCGAAAGTGCATTGACCTAATTAAATTTTGTATTAAAGATAAATTTTAATTTGTCCATTTCCAATGTTTGACATTGGTAGGCCATTGGCATACACTTTCTTTGATAGAATGTCCCATACATTCCAATACATCAATAACTTAGCTTTACTAAAATCCTGGAGTAGATGCCACTTTATGCATTGATGCGTTATCGTGTTGGAAAGTCCATGCTTCACAGCAAATTTTTTCAACAATAACTTTATGTATTTTGCTGAGTTCATTTTGTAGGACACAAAACAAACTAGAGTCTTTCCATAAAGTCCAACTCCAGCCTATCTTCCTTAATAGTTTTCAGCGAATCGGATTTCTTGTTCATGACAATTATCACGACAATAATACTGAAAACCATCGTATCCATTTAAATTGAACATTGTTTGCCACTAAATATGACCGATTGTCACTCGGTGTTCAGGAAGGTAATTTTCAGCAAAGTCGCACCAACTTTTGCCTCAAGCTGTTTTACCATAGTTCTTGCAATCCCTTAAAAATTTTCGATCGTATTTTTATTCCTTCTCATCGTCGTTGCTATTTTTCGCACGCACATTTCTTTTACTTGAGACTACTTATCAATAGTGAGTTTGGTAGAACGTAACATTTATGTACAAAAATTGATTTGAGGCAGGCATTGAATTTATTTATGCGAATATTTACCTTCTTGAATATAAATAAGCAAACAACCATGTATTTTCCCAAATAATTATTTAGCGCTCTGTATACGTATGCTTTTTTTTTTTAACCTATTCCAACCGGAAAACATATAAACATAAATTTATGTATTCTAAATACGCGCACAGTGTAAAAAATCAATTTGGATCGCTACTAACGAAACTTGGATTCGACCACTGTTTCGACTAACGTAAACTAAAAGTTTAGTAGCCAATGTCCCTTGGAAAAGAGGCATCACCGTTTTATCATATTAATGATGGTAGAAAGAATGGAGTGATAGTAGTCATCGTATATACAAGGTGTGTTCCAAAGTAAACAGGACTTTACAAAAAGAAAAACAGAACAAATGGTTTTTCAGCAAAATCAATTTATTTTATTCAAAATAGTCTCATTCTGCTTTAATACAGCTTTTTGCACGGTTGGCCGGTTGGCCGCCAATATGCCGGTGCAAGCCTTTTGAAAGGCCTCTACGCCTCCATAACGCTTTCCTATCATAGGCAAATGCATTTTCCGAAAAGGAAGAAGTCGCACGGTGCCATTTCAGGAGAATACGGAAGTGGTTAATGGTTAAAATGTGATCTTTGGTCAAATAATCGGTCACAAGCGTCGATCGATGATCGATGTGATAAATCGATATTTTGGAGATGTTCAATTCCTTTTAGATGAATTTTAATGTTTTCAAATTCCGTGGAATTTCCGGTGATCACGGATTTTGATTGGCACATGTTGATCGTCATTTGTAAACATTGAAACCACTCGTACACTCTGCTACGGGATAGGCAATCATCGCCATAACCTTGTTTCATCAATTGAAACGTTTCGGTAAAAGTTTTATCTATTTTGTTCGAAGCTCATTTTCGCACCGATAACACAAACATACTGAGACTTAAAACACAATAACTTCACTTCCAATCAATGAACTGCCATAAAATTCTCATTGGACAATCGATAAAGATAGCAGATTCTAACGCGCTAGTCGACATATAGATGACGCAACCAGGGGACGCTAAATTAAAAAAGTCCTGTTTACTGTGGAACGCACCTTGTACAAACTGACCCGTCAAAATCAAGTTATTTAAGGAATCTTTTATATCTGTAAAGGGTACTATAGCTTCGGTCCAACAGAAGGTAACATTTTTTCTTGAATCAAAAAGTTCGTATAAAACTTTTTATGAGAAAATTTTATGGTAAAATTATTTAAAATAATTTTTTATTATGTGAAAGCTGAAAATACTATCAGTTTTAATTAAACTGCATTGTGATATAACAAAAATTAAATTTGCTCAATAAGTATTAAGCCATAAAACAATGTTTTTCTTTTTAGAATATCTCTGTAAATAGTGGACTAAAAAAAAGTGGACCTACTCCAAAGTAGCATGAAATATCGATGCGTCAAATTAGATGCTTAGCAGTGAATAAGCAGTTATCAGTAACAAATATCAGACTGGAGGTTCAACAGTCTTCACCAAACGATTTCAACAAATTTTGAATCCTTCAATGAACCAAGCATGCTCCTCAATCTAAGCAGCTTTCAGTACTACAGTGTCATAATCCATTGGTTTACAATACCCTGAAAAACTTAATTCTTGTGACGACAAACTGAAGTACGTCGTTGTGATAATGAAAAGAAATTTAATATAGACGGTTGCGGAAGTCTTTAAAACTGCGTCAGAAGTCAGAAGGGAAGTCAGAAACTTCCAATATCATTGACGATATGAGCGGCATTTGGATTTAATTGGTTCACATTTGTCTTATTAGCCATAAGATGAACGCCAAAGCTAACACTACAATTCTAGGTCCTGTCTCAGTTAAAAAAATAATAATAATAAAAATGGAAGAATCTTAACAGCAACTATTACATAGCATTATTAGACCATTACTTGCCAAAAACCGGCAGCATTTGAAGACAGCGAAAGTGGCGTTTCAGCAAGCCAATATACCGTGTCACAAGTCAGTGAAAACGATGGCAAAAATGCATCCATTCGGTTTCAAATTGTTTTTACATGCACTATATTCTCCATGTCTGACTCGCTGAGAAGAAATTTACGTCGAATGAAAGGGTGATCGCCGAAGCTGCGGCATACTTTGAAGCAAAGCGGAAATCGTACAAAAAATTATATCGCTTTACTCAGTGTACCACCCTTGACGGGAACTATGATGAATATGACGAATTTTGCCAAAAAAAAAATATATATATGTTTTGCGATGGTAGGCCAGGGACCATTCAATTGACCTGTTATATCATATTCATAAAGAAATCTCAAGGCATAGGTTTTACATTTATCTACAGGGTTTTCCAATAGGAGTGATATGATTTATTATATTTATTTAATATTTATTAAGAAAATTAAAATGTTATTCATTTATTGTAAAGCACAATTTATACAATTAATTTCTGAATATAACATCATGCAAATGGCTTTCACGACTTCTTTTGCAGAAACAAGTTCGAAGAACGCAATATTCTATTAGAGAGTCTGGTTTGTTGTTTGAGACCAACGACGTTAAATAATCCCAAAAGAACTTATGATGTTAAATCACAAGTTCTTGAAAGTTACTCAGTGTCACAATTTCTTGAAATATTCGAATATATAAACTTTTCGGACGTGCAGTGTGGCACGTAGTCTGGTCTTGTCGGAACCAAATGTTTTCAAGATCAACTTCTTCCAATTGCGGTCATAAAGAATTAGTTATCATCGATCTATACCACTTTCCATTGAGACGGTGACGGTGACATCAACTTTATTTCGAAAGAAGTACGGACTGGTGATTTCTCCAGAACAACAACCACACCAAACTATCAATTTAGGTGAATGTCATGGTTGTTCATGAAAAAGTTTTATATTTTCTTCGCACCAAAATCAGAGTTTTGTTTATTTACCGCACCATTCAAACGGAAGTAAGCCTCATTGGATAAATTTGCATGGCTTACTTGCACAACGAAAAGATTCCGTAAACAATAGCGAACTGTCACAAACAAATCAATAAACAGCTACAGTAAATCTAATTAAAGGATCACTTTGACTTATAGTATCGATAAGGTCACAAGTGGAAGATTGGAACAAATAATGCAGCTAAAATGACAACGACATGATAATTACGGCTTATTGGTCAAATGTCACCAAACCACGAAAGCGAAGAAATAGAAACAACAAAGGAATTTTCGTAAAGCAAGAAATGACCATGGTGGAGAGCGAGTGTGAAATGTCAGAAAATATCATTGCCGGGAGCTTTAGGAGCGACAATAAACCAACGCAGAAATTAATAATGAAATCAAAAGCTTTACTATATAAAAACTTATGAGGCGTAAATTAGGGGCTTAACTAGCGGCATCATTAGATGACTATAGCAACAATTTTATTGAACGACGAAATTGAGTGACAACGGCGAAAACAATCAAGACATTGTAGGACATAAACAATGACATAGCAATTGAATCAAACGAAGACAGAGAATAGAGCGCTTAAGGAATGAATGTGTATGTGTTTAAGAGCAATAATAGTTCACAGTGGGTGGACAGCATTCAAAAACAATACGCTGCCGACAACTGTAAGCTAGCTGACTGCCTTGCTGCCAAAAATCAAACTGATAATGACATGGAAATAATTTCGAAAATATGTTTGTCTCATAAAATAAATAAGTATACATAAGATGTATATATAAATACACAGAATGAATCAATGTGAACCAGCAAACTGGCGGCAACATTGTAAACGCTGATAATGACACAATATAAGTAAATGACAGTGACAAGGGCGAAGGCACAGTTAACAAAGAAGACAGTGAAGTGATGAGCCTGAACTACACAGTATGGCGCCTACACTCCTACATCCGCAACTCTCTAATGGGTGAGGAAACTCTTAAGAATTTCGCTGAAAGACCCAGTCGATTTTGATGAACTTGTTTAGGCATTTAATGGAAGCTGTATAAACAAAACGGCTCAATATTGTCACAAATCATACATACATACATACTTATAATTTATATACAAACATATCTATTATATATGTTTATTTAGGCAAAACCAACCAAGCTAGTTGACTACAAATAAAATTCTTCAAGCTGCAATTATGTATGTCATTCGCTTTCACCTCCCCCTTTAATTAACCGCTTGCCATAAATGGAATGTCCATCATGAGAAAACAACCGCATTTCTACCTTTAACTACCTCCTCTCATTCACCTTTATTTGTGCGCTTGGGTTTCTTGTACCGCTGTTTAGGCTACTCAAGCATATTTCATGAAGTTGTCATCAATATTTGCGCTTCAACACCTACTGCAGATAGTGAGCAGCGCGTTTTGGTCTTCCTGCCGCGTAACTGTCACTCAGTCGTGGCATTCATTCTGCCCGACTCATTGCAGATGTGAGTGAGTGTGTTTCTGGTACTGACAAAGATCGCTCATCCCTCATACTGTTGACAGCTGCTTGACGCTTTATGCTTGCATATTTTAGTTATTTATTATTTATTATGATTGCGTTGACTGGAGTTGTTATGAATTTTTTGTGAATCAATGTATTGTTATTACAATTGTTCACTTGAATATTATACATAAATCGAGGGACAAGCATTCGAATTATGGACAAGATACCAAATGGGCTGAAAAGTCTTTGGTCTAAAATGAAGGAAAGTTTTTCTTAGCGCAAGTACGGGTTTGTTCTTCGATATAATCTCTATCTAAAGTAATTAATTTCTAGGCCTACAAAACAGTCACTTTTTGTAGAAGCTCAAGAGATATTTTTGCAATGTTTTCTAACCGACAATTCCTGGTACAAATAATACTTTCAAGATATTTCTCTACTATTCAATGAATCTGCTTAATGGAAACATACAAATATACTGTACTACGGACAATTAATTCTCAACCTTGAACAATGTTTGTTTATATGGTATATTTATTACAACCTTTTTAGAATAAAAGGTTACGAAAACTTTAAAATGCATACATCAGCTTCTTTGCAAGATATGGACGGTTGAAAGCATGCCTGATGATTGAAACCCCAGTGTGCTCTACCCTAGCCACAAAAAGAGGCTGCTTAATATGACGTATAAGGTCTTATCGAGCGTAGTGCTTGGAAGACTGCAGCCCACCGTCAACAAGCTGTTTGGTCCTTAAAATGTGGCTTTAAAACTAATAATAACTAGGAAGTCGTAGATAATTTCGTCTATTTTGGAATCAGTATTAACACCAACAACAATGTCAGCGTTGAAATCCAACACAGAATAAATCTTGCTAAAAGGTGCTACTTTGGATTGAGTAGGCAATTGAAAAATATAATCCTTTATCCACGTACAAAGACTAAACTCTACAAATCCCTCATTATACCCGTCCTGTTATAAAGTGGCAGGGGTATGACATCATCTGATGGGTCGGGCTTACGATTGTTGGGGATAAAAGTTTTGCGGAAGATTTATGGACCTTTGCGCATTGGCAACGGCGAGTGCCGCAGTCGATGAAACAATGAGCTGAACAAGATATATGGCGACTTTGACATAGTTCAGCCCATAGAAGACAACGGCTGAAGTAGCTAGGTCATGTCGTCCGAATGGACGAAAACAGGATATCTCTGAAAGTATTCAATGCAGTGCCCGCCGGGGGAAGCATAGAAAGAGCAAGACCTCAACTCCGTTAGAGAGATCAGCTGGAGAATGATCTGACTGTACGTGGTATCTCGAATTGAAACCAAATAGCGTAAGCCCTAAAAAGAGCCTTGGCTGCACCAATCTCGATGAAATTTTCAGATGTCGTTCGCTGCGGATCGGGAAAGTTTAGAATTAAAAAAGACCGTATGCTCTTTGTAAGGGAAAGTCGGAAAATTAGACAATTCCAAAAAGTATTTTTTTTTTTCATACACACATTTTTATATTTTTTATACCCTGAACAGGGTATATTAATTTTGTCACGAAGTTTGTAACACCCAGAAGAAATCGTCGGAGACCCTATAAAGTATATATATAAATGATCAGTATGTTGAGCTGATTCGATTTAGCCATGTCCGTCTGTCCGTCTGTCTGTATATATACGAACTAGTCCCTCAGTTTTCCATTTTCTCTTCAAGAAGCTACTCATTTGTCGGAACTGCCGATATCGGACCACTATAACATATAGCTGCCATATAAACTGAACGATCGGAATCAAGTTCTTGTATGGAAAACTTTCACGTTTAACAAGATATATTCACGAAATTTTTTATAGATAATTTTCTAAGGCAACAATGTAATCTCCGAAGAAATTGTTCAGATCGGCTCACTATAGCATATAGCTGTCGTATAAACTGAACGATCGGAATCAAGTTCTTGTATGGAAAACTTTCACATTTGACAAAATATATTCACGAAATTTGGTATAGATAATTTTCTAAGGCAGCAATGTAATCTCCGAAGAAATTGTTCCAATCGGTTAACTACAGCATATAGCTTCCATACAAACTGAACATATAGTTACTAACATAAATGAACTTGTGAAGGGTATTTAGCTTCGGTGCAACCGAAGTTAACGTTTTTTCTTGCTTTCAATTGTTTCTGTTTTGTTTTTCAATAATTTGAATCGTTCAAATTTGTCGTTTGCTTTCTTTATTCCGGCTATTCCAAAAAACATTATTGAAAATTCAAAAGTGATCAATTACAGATTGAAATTTGTTACGATATCACAGAAAAAAGAGGTTGCGCAAATATCGGTCGGCTTTCTTTTTGACATCAACATACATAGGCAGCCCAAGGCATGTGACCGAGTACTCGGAGGATGCGATGACATACATGCGGAATTATGGATCGTGGTCAAGCAAGCGATCGTCACGATGTCACAGTACGACTTTTCAAACAACAGTAACGATGTTTGACGGACTTTATCTTGAAGCAACGTATATGTGGTGCTGTTAGATGCTAAATATGTTCTGTTGAGTAACAAAAAAGAGATGTGCCGCACGCACACATTCTTCTTTGGATGGTGGATGGTGGTTCCACCAGATCAAATTGATGAAATCATTTCTGCGGAAAGTTATGATGCTGAGAAAGATCTAGTATTATATGAGGTGATGAAAGCCAATATGGTTTATGGACCTTG
This sequence comes from Bactrocera latifrons, assembly GCF_001853355.1. NCBI lineage: Eukaryota > Metazoa > Arthropoda > Insecta > Diptera > Tephritidae > Bactrocera > Bactrocera latifrons. Next base: position 1,281,368 of record NW_017536630.1, read on the forward strand.
CGGACATCACAATCCCACTTCGGTACAGCAGGTGGAAACACCGCCAACAAAAAAATTAACATTGACGAGTTTTTTCTCAACTTTCGTCAGTGATCCGTTTGCGAGAACATTGCTCTGTTCGGAACTGCCTTGATATTATACATGGAATGCGTCGTCGAAGGAATAGTTACGCAGAAAGCAAGGTCAACGAGTAGATGAACATCCAGGTAGGTTTTCAACTAATGCCTTAGAATGAATTACGCAATCCACCCGAAAAAAACTCTTCTACCTTCGGTTGCTATTGATTAATGTTCAACTCCACAGTGTGAATGGTACGGTGTGTGCAACTTGTTGAGAAGTATGTCAGCTATTACAATTGCTGGAACATGATAATCAATGAAATCAAACGATGGACGATGCGATAGCTACTTCGTATGCCGCTGAAGTTCGCACACTTTTCGGAGTATCATCATGTCGACATATCAGCCTTCAAATCCGCGTTAATTATGGGATACGAACCAAAATGACATTGGTGAAGACATTTTACATCGTATTATCATATGGGTTAATTCCGGTCGATACTTCCGGTGGTTTGATATAATTCCATCTGCCGTTTATCAATTCACGAAAGATGAACTCATCACAAAAGTTCGGACATTGGACAAATTATCGTAACTATGATTCCTTAAGTGTACGCGCAATGTTAGCTGCCAAAAATACCGATGTTGTTGACTTATACTGGAAGATTCCAAGTCAAATTCCGGGAGACTTGCGGTCAAACAAATCAGTCGATAGTCTTGACAATGAACACGTCGCCGTGAATTATTTAGTAGAAATTTCTAAATTCTTTGAGGAGTCTTGGTATGCCACCGGAAAAATAGGATCTGTCATTTAAATATCGAAACTTCGCACAAATTTGCCTAAGGCCGATGAAACTTATGTAATGTAAAATTTTGAATAATAAGATATACATATATAGAGTAAGATATACATAGAAAATGAGTAAGTTATACATAGAACAATAATATAGCCAGGGATTTTTTATTTTAAATTAGATTTACTCATGATATAACAATGTTGTCGTAACCACGTATTTTATGACCTTTGTCTTTATTATATCCTAACATGTCATATTTTCAACATTTTTCGAAACACAAGCATGTATAAAAACCCAAATATAAGTGAAATGAGAATGATTTATATAAGCATAGAACAAATTGAAAGGTCATTGAAATCAATATTGGTAGCAACAACAGTTGCTACTACGTAGTGATATGAGAGTAATCTTCGGAAACTAAAATTTTCTCAAGCCATCGTTTACTTAAAATCCATATTATTTTTTTGTTTATTATAGAGTTTCGCCACAGAAATAGTTAACAATACTTTGCCATACGTCCTTCCACCTTAACTTCTATAGTATTGAATCAAATCGTAGTCAATTCTCAATGTTTCTAACACAATAGTGGCATGAATTCTCCTCTCTTGAAGTATATGTTATCACAAAATTATTCTCAATTTTAGAACTCACAGACTGGCCAATATTTTCGATAAAAATCGTACATATACACTGATACCCACATATTTTATATCTCCATTCATTTTAGGTGTTACAAACTCTGTGCAACATGTTGCGAGAGTATAAAAAGGAAAGGCACTTTCTATAGAGACAAATAAACTCTTGACTGCAACTTCAATTTACAAAAATAATAACTTTTAAATAATAATTTAAATATTAATTCCTTGTCGTAAATTAATGAATATTTTTCTTTTAAACTGAAAACATGCATTTTATTTTATATTTTTGCGCTATTGTGATAGTGTGCGACGAAAAGCATTCTCCAAATATTTTTCCTGAAGGTTTCCGAGTGCACTATACTTTGCCGGTGTCTGCTTTGGTTTCGTAGACCCATATATATAAATATACTATAATACATAAATGAGAGAATATTTAGAAAACATATTTTGATGATAGTTAAGGTCAAAGTTTTTTGTAAGAATGTGGGATAGAAATACCTCGATATGCTTCACAGTCCGAATTTCGATTGAGATTAAAATATCTTGAATGTCATACCTTCAGTCAACCGGAGGTTTGCGGAGCTTGAATAGAAACTAATTGATCTAGCATATTTCTGATGGGCTTAAAGCGATTCATCAGTTCATGAGAGTCTCTTGATACATATGTACATACAGACATACATTAAAATGTGGCAAAGAAATGGTGTTCAACTGTTCGAATGGAGTCCTTGCAACCTTCTTGAAGGTATCGGGCCCGAAACCTACCTACTATCTATCAGTCAAAAATTCACATTTTGTTCACTAATGCCATAAGCTTAATAACATTTTATTTGCACACAAATACATACATATTTTCACAAATAATAAAAGAAATATTTCCTAAAAATGACAACTTCGACGCTGTGCCCTTGTGTGCGCCTGGTTGTGCATATTTGCAATGTAATAAACAAACAAAATCTATTCACCTGTAAAGTAAATATTTTCTCAATAAATAATCACCCAAAGATAACAAGAAATACAAATAAACATTTTGCTCGGCAGCAGCAGACAATGGCAAAACATGTGAAAGTACAGTACAAAAAGTGAGAAAATAAAAAGTACAATGCACAGAAAAAGAGCAGACAAAATGAAGCAAAGAGAAAGTAAACGAGCACGTAAATGGTGTAAAATTGACACACGCATTGTCGCACACTCAAACACTCATATTTTTACAAGTGCCTCTACATAAAACATACACGCATACATTCACAGTTTATACCCTTATCCTTGGTTATGTGACTGACGGAATGTAAAAGGCATGTTGAGGGATTTAGTTGTTTTGATTTTCCGCTTTTTTTGCAGTGAGTAAATCGTGGGAGACTTGGGTTCATGGCTTCACTGATATAAGTATGCATATGTATGTGTATAGCTGAGCAGCGTCGCTATTGTTATTGTTCACCGTTGTTATTTGTAATATTTCTGCTCCCGGCTACATTATATTTTATTATCCTGTTTCGTTGTTGTGTCGCTAAACCTTGGCTTTCGGTTGACATCGTGCCACTTTCGACGCGCTCTTTAAAACCAGCTGCGACGGTTGCTGTAAGGTGTTACCATACTGTTGCCATATTTTAGTAATTTTTGGGAAATTGTTATTACATTTTTTTAGATAATACTAGCAGCTTCTAGAGATACGTTTGTGTGTTCGGGTTGGTATAATAAAATGCTGCTACTTGCTACTATTGTAAATCTGCCACATTGACTACTTTACACATTCCTTCATCGCTTGTTGTTATTATTACAATTTATAGATTTTTTTTAGAGCTTCGAAAATATTTATTTTACACAATGGCGCTTGTGATAAGTTTAGAGACGTGCTCTTGTATGGAAAATGATGTATGTGTGTGTTGAAATTTTATGCTTCAAGTAGACGTGACCATCCGCCAAACTTCTAAATGAACCAGAACTTCTTCAAGCTGAATATTTTCAAAAGCTACTATGTACTTATAAGGACAAACTATACATTGTTCTATATAAACGAGGGCCGTTAGATAATTTGTTAGAAAGTAATGAAGTAAAGTGAGGCAGTCAAGGAGTATTTTTTCTTACTGAAAATAGTATCAAACTACAGCATTTTCAAAGTCAATCAGCTGGCAAAGCTTAGCAAGCGGTGATCGTGGACCAGACTACAAAATCCTTTTGACCAAGAGTAAAACGCAGCAGATCCACTGAAATACTTTCCCTTAGAAAATTTCCTCTTTTGCCGCAATCGTCTCTCTTACTCCATACTGCTCGAAAGGTATTCATATCAAACTTTTATAGGGCTTAGGTTGTAACATCTCTGCAGTCAAATCTTCGGCGAACTAGGAGACAATGACTGACATTAATCGCCTGAGCAAATTTGTGACAGTGCTAAGTAGATTTATGATGGTCTTCATAAACAACAGCTTTAGATATCAAAACGCACCAGCGCTCTAAGCTGTTCAAATGAGATCTCTGCTAGCATCAACGTTTTAACCTCGTCTAACATTTGATGTAAAGTGATCTCAGAAGTAACTAAAAAAGTCGGCTTATGTCATAACCAGAAAAAGTTAAGAAACATTGGTTTAGTTTACAAAATACCATGTTTGTAATCAAAGTAAAGAGTCAGAAGAAAAGACGCAAGCCGCTGGTCGGCAGTCTAATTTCTTACAACAAATATGAGCATTGTTTAGTAGGCTTTATAAGATACTGTTGAGGAAGGTACAAACAGTCACAGTTCAAGACACTTACTTCACAACCCCACACGATTATTAGTAAGAACATACTCGTAGTGAATTACTCTCTAAATAGTGTCGAATGATTTCAACAAACTCACCCGTACACATCCTTTGTTGAAGCAAACCCTTCACTTAGGAACATCAAAAGAGTCTTTATAAACTTCACCGACGGCATAATACGTCCGTGGATATATTTTATCAGCAGCCAATTAAACACATATTTGACTAAGTTTATTCCCATTTTTAAGGATTCCGTCCCTATGTTCCTGCACGCAAGGAAGTTGCTTCTTTCGTATATATTTTTTTTTTTCAATTTTAAAAAGACAAGAACTTCCGATGTATTGGAATCACAAGAATAATTGGACAGAATATTTTAGGGAAAAGCTTAAAGTATGACCACAAAAAACTATTCATTTAAGAAAAGCTGGTTAATTGAGAACAAATATTCTCTACACCATTATACTTTACAAGTCTCTCTCCAAGTCTCCCATAATATATCGTGTAGATGCGCGGATGATGACAGCATACAAAGGCGGATCACACAATAATTTAATAAAAATTATGAAAACCAGCAAAGAATAAATATTAATAATTATTTTAGATTCCCTCGAGGGGGACACCCGAAAAAAGTATCTGGCAGTGAGGAAGATTTTCTGCAGAAATAATTATAATTTTTTAAAATTCAATCCGAAAACCAAAAAAAAATTGTTATTACTATAGATGAATACAGGCAATGATAAAGATTACACCTTAGTCAAAATTTTGAGTTTTGACAAACAAGTCGATTTTTATAAATAATTTTACACTTCAAATCGAAATTACTAAATATTAAACACCTGATTCTTTGATTATTACTTGAAAAATATGTGACATCTTCAAGTTGATCGGTTCAGCCGTTTTAGAGACATTTTGTTTACGGATTCTCAAAACATCGTTTGCGGTTTATGTTCTGGGAACCGACGCAGTCGTATGTATATCTCCAGTGCTGGCAATCACATTGTGTCAAGCCATATAGTTTTGGAAAGCTGGGATTTTAAACTTCATTTAACAAAAAAAAAAAATCGACGAAGTTGAAAAAAAGTTACAGCTGTTCAAAAATGTAAGAAAATAATGAAGAAATTCGCTTCATGTATTTTGAAATTTTTGTATAAAACAGGGAAGAATGTTAAGTAAGCCACCAATGAAATTTGTGAAGTTTACGGAGGCGATGCTATGTATGCTTTCGTGTAGCACAACAACGGTTCGCCCGCTTCCGTTCTGGAAATTTCGAAATTTTCGATTTACACTGATGGAAAAATGTCTCTAGCGGAAAAATGGCAAAAAGTGGTCGAACAAAATGGTACATATCTGGTTCATAAAGTTCATTATAAATATAAAAAAATAAGTTAATGTTTGATTAGGAATACGACTACCCAATATTTCCGGATCAACTTCAAATTTTCATAGAATTTTCTCAAATATGTATATGTTCATTTCATATAACTATATACAAAACAATTAATCGTATTTGTTTTTAATTCACAGTCGATAGGGGTTATAAAAAGCTACGAAAATAATCACGATTTGGTTTCACTTAGACTGTTACAGAGTAATTGAAATAATTCCCTGAGCTCACACAATAAAAACGTACGTCGGCTCGTCCCGCAAGGAGAATGACATTCAAAAGATAAATTTATTTAATTAATTCGACGTTTTTAAGTACTCGAATGTAATGGGGCTCTATAATAATATAATGTTTCTTTACCATAACAAGCGCTCAATTTATGGCTGCTATAGAAACTAAAAAATATCTAAAAAAAAAAAAACAAAAGGCTAAGAAATACGTAATATGATCGTTATGAAAAGTGTTTGTGCTTATATAAGTATTAAAAGAAACACAGACCTCAAGAAAATCCCAAAACTCTGCGGACTTATCGGTTATACCTCGCACAAAACTCCACAAACAAAGAGCAATTTTCCTGCTGCCAACACATGTTTTGTTATCACAGTCAATTCACAGAGACTTCGCTGAGAAGAAAGATGCTTCGTGCTGGAGAAAGGGGATGGCTGGAAGTGCGAAAAATGCTTTCCTAAAGTGTTAAGATGCGTCGCCATCATCGTCTTGTCGATTTTCCACAATACTGCAGTACATTGATTTATTTGCACATTTATTTATTTATGTATTTTGATTTTCGTTCGAGCACTTTTTCGCACTGACTTAGTACACGTTCGAAATCTCTTCAGCCATTCTTGCTAACCTTCGGCACATTCAAGTGCCGAGCTGAGCAACATTCTGTTGACATGGCAATGCGGCAACCGAACGAGGTGTGAAACGTTTTGGGTGCACAAAAGTCCCGTAAAGGTGACAAATGTCGATAATGTGTTGTAATTTAGTTGAAGGATTTTCGAGTGGCATTTGGTTTGCCCTCTGATCCAAGCCCACTTCCCACTTTCTCACGAAACAATAACGGACTTACTCGTGCGACTAACAATATAAATGGGTTGATGGAAAAGGATATGAAAGAACGATTTAACAGCTGTTGATAGGAATATGATGGGTGTTTCGAAATAAAAATGTATGCGCGTCCACATAAAAAGGAGCAAAAGAGTTGTTGAGGAGAAAGGCAAAGGCAAAAACAATAAATTTACAGTAATGCCAGCGGCTTGAAGTGCGTCGGAGACAAATCGCAAACCATCTGTAATACAACTAAATAAACTGCTTGGCTGGAGATTTGATTTATGTGCGTGTGTGTTTAGAAAATATGTCAGCTGAGAGTGTGAAGGAGGTTCGCTCCCGATAAAAAATATACAGTTATGCATGCCATCTAGTTAATGTTGGGTGGCATTTAAGATAATACCATCCGTCATTAATCACAAGGATCCTCTAGGCTTTCACCCTTTGTGTTAGTTTTGAAGAATTTAAATGTAGAAATAAACATGGAGCATAGAACATAATAAGATATCAAAATTTAAATACGATTTAATCAATGCTGTTAGTTGGCCTTTTTAAAAAGAGTCCATAAATTCACAACTTTCCATAAATTCTTTAGAATTTAGCGTAGGCAGACTTTAAACATTAGCTCCTTATCTTTAAAACCAAGAAAAAAACATTACTTTGGCTGACTGAAGCTATAATATTCTTCAAAAATAAGAAAGATTCCTTCCAAGCTCTTCGATCGATTAGTTCATCGTTGAGTCGCTGATCGCATTTAGTGGTTGTCAAATAAGTCTTGCGGTATTATTTATTTATTTTATTTTTTTATTTTATAACGGTTTGATGACTCATGCCCAGCTCTTGACTGATGCTACGGCTGCTACTATGCCGGTCTCTTTCGACCAATTCAGCGATTTTATCGCAATTTTCGACGACAGGCCTTCCGGAGCGTGGCGTATCTTCGACCATCTCTACACCAGAACGAAAACGTTGAAACCATCGTTGTGCGGTGGAAATGGAAACTGTATCGGGTCCATAAACTGCTCAAATTTTATTGGTGGCTTGAGATGCATTTTTGCCTTTATCGTAGTTGTACTGTAAAATATGCCGTATTTCCTCTTTATTTTGCTCCATGTTTGCGACGTTATAACTCACGAACGACTTAAAAGAAACGATAATCAATCAAACACGTGTTAGCGCATGAAATGAGTTTTCCAAAAAGGTATAGAATGACCCGATGCGACGAATAAAACTAGAACTACACGCTCTCAACGCCAACTAGCGAAAATACCCCAAGACTTTTTTGACAGCCAATATAAATGCTCGCAAGTGAGGAAAGTTCTCTGAGCTCTATTCGCTTGGGAATGGCCAGAAACAATTATTTTATCCTCCGGGTAATCCAAGCGCATTCGTTTGAAGACAAACTAAAGTGAAGTGAAGGTGAAATATTCCCAAGTGTAACATTATTATAGTGGCTATGAAAAAGAGCGCAAATTCGGAAGGACCTTCTCAAGCGATACTAAACGAGGTTTCAGAAAAAACGATGCAATCTTCTACAAGAGCTGCTGGTGTACGCCGATAACATTGGATTCAACACCTGCGCCGTTAGTTCTGCTTTCTCCAGACTGGATAAGGAAGCGAAGCAAATGGGTCTGGGAGCGAACGAGGGCAAGACGAAACTTCTCCTGCCGTAGATAATTTCGTCTATCTTGGAATCAGCATTAACACCAACAACAACTCGAAATCCAACGCAGAATAACTCTTGCCGACAGGTGTTACCTCGGACTGAATAGCAATTGAGAAATAAAGGCCTCTTTCGACAGACAAAGACCAAATTCTACAAGTCACTCATTATTCCCGTCCTGCTATTTAGTGCTAAGGCACGGACGATGATGACATCTGATGAGTCGACGTTACGAGATTTCGAGAGAAAAGTTTTGCGCTTATTTATGTCAATAAAGAAGATGGTACTCGGAAATAGGGTCACTGACACTTTCTTTTGAATGTTACAAATTTAATTTAATATACGTTTAGCCTGTTCAGGGTTTCTTTCTAAAATATACCACTACAACAGGCTTCGATAAACCTTCAAACTTCGTTTCTAAATAATAAGTGTTAACCAATTCAATATCAACGAAACATTTCAGACAGCCACACTCAAGTTAACTCTGCCTATGACATAAACTTTTAACTCAAGTTAACTTCACTTCAAAGGACGAATAATTAATAGATGAGCTTCTGGAAAACAAACCATTATAATAAAATACAACTTAACTTGAGAAGTTAGTCATAAAGCAAAAGCAAATATTCGCACATTTAAATTAAGAAATTCACACTTAGTATTCATTATGTGGAAATCATTTTTAACATATTCATATTTCAAAGAGACTTCACCATTTAATTTGCAGTTACAATTTAGCGGCACCGTCCTGCCATACGTTGAAAATAAATTACTCGTATCTTATGTAAGTAGCCGCGCTTGTATGCACGAGTATAATATGTAAAGTACACAACTGTCAATTGTCCGCTTTATCAATTATCTGCAGTTTTGTGTGCTGTTGTAGTTCCCGATTTTCACACACGCGTAAGCATATTTGTTAATTCCCTGCGAGGCAACAAATAGGTGATTTCTAAAATGTCTTACTGAATTCAAAAATTTTTTTCTTAGTTCTTATGACTTAAAAGCTCACGATAGTTGAAAAGGGCCCTGCTTTGAATCCAGCTATTTCTAGATGTCTCAACGTTTGTGAAGCGTCGATGTATCATATGAAATGCTGAAGAAATATAAGAATAATGACGATACAAGTGCTAGCGAATATGTAAATGATGATATCCAAGACATGCAGCATTTGAATATAACTCTACCACTCGATATTGCCGGTGAGATAGAAGTTCAGTGGTGTACTGCTAATAAAAACCAACAGTTGAAGCAGAGATAGTATACGGGTAAAAGATAAAAGTAAGTTGACGACGAATTTATTAATTACTGAGTGGATTTTATCCTGAAGTATGCGAGCAGAATTGAATGTACTATCACTTTGGATTGAGTACGATGAGATTTCAAAATTCTTTGCATTTTATTTCTGCCCGGATTCCTTCAATACGCAGTTATTGCTCCGACGAGGCAGCTCTTGGAGTACAATGCGTCGTGAATGTTTCCAGAGTATAAAAAAGTATTTCCAAGTTTGGGACAACCAACAACTCGATGCATAGGATAAATTTGCCCAAGTTGTGCCATTATTCTTTCATATAATATGATGAACAGTCGTTTCATGTATTTGGTGTATTTCCTCATAACTTATAAATTCTTGAGCAAATTATCGTATATTTTGGCAGGCATAGCTTTAAAATGTTTATCAAAAGAAAGCCGATTTGCCTAGGTTTTAAATATGTAATATACTTATTGCTCCTACGAGTTTAACTTCTTTTCCTCTTTTGGGCAGGATACCTGTACTACGTTGAACCGTATGCAGATACAAATATTTTGTTCTGAACCTGCTGGCAAAAGTGGAGCATTAAGGCAATAATACATTTAATTGCTTTTAATTGCTCATCTTGGATTCTTGGGACTCTTCGTGACAGGTACAGTACAGTACGTCTGCTCAAAATGTAAAAGAGGGCTTCATCCTCGGAGTTTCAAAGAATTAAATAAAGTGACAAATTTAATTTTAGTAACACTTCACTTATAGTTAAACATTTTGTGACCAAGAAATAAGTTTCTGTCCATATATCGAACTTGTACTTTTAGTTGTCTTTGAATTCGTTTCATATATCGTTAAGGTCCAGTGATGCGCCTCACCTCTTCCACCCCCGCTCTCCTGTACGCCTGAGCCTTATTGAGTATCATTATTACAATTCTTCTGCAGTGATTATGCCAAACTATAGTTATCACAGTCTATAGTTATTACTGTCAGACCATTATTTCGTCAAAATCAATGTCGCCTCCGTCGAAGAAATCTCTATTGACCACTTGTGGCAACTTTTTTTTGTCCAATGCTCGAAACAGTTGTTAAAGTCAATTTCCGGAATAGCCTTCAATGCGCCTAGCGATTCTCGTTTAATGTCTTCAATTGACTCAAAACAATTTCCCCCGAGCGAATTTTACGAATAGCTTCGCGCACAAGTCACATAACACTGAAATAGTGTTCCTTGTTGACAGTTCGGCCGGTCGGAAGGTATTCGGAGTTCACCACACCCCGATAAAAGAATAAAACTGTCATCCTGCTTTGAAGTAGGTAAGCATAGATCCAAGACTCATCAGCGATAATAATATGTTTCATAACATCCTGGTAGTCGGAAGGCATTGCTTCATAGACGTTAACGCGACGTTATTTGTTGAAAAAATTTAATGACTTTGGAACCAATCTTTCTTTGACTTTTTTTAACCCAAAATGGTCATTCCTTCCATTATTTTGCTGACGTTTTAATTATCACTTGAATAATTAAAAAATTGAAAAATAATAATACCAATCAAAAACACTTGCTCGCGATGATATCACCAAAGGCCTTATCCATTATTCTCAACGTTTCGGCAACAGAAATTTATTAAAAATCGACGAATGCATTCTACGTACTTCAAAATTACAAGCGCATAATCACAATTTTAAATTTTAATTTTAAACCATCTTATAACGAACAAGTAAGGAAGGCCTAAGTTCGGGTGTCACCGAACATTTTATACTCTCGTATCAAATACCGTGTTTGTGTAAAGTTTTATTCCGCTATCATCATTGGTTCCTAATGTATATATTATACAGAGAAGGCATCAGGTGGAATTCAAAATAGCATTATATTGGAAGAGGGCGTGGTTGTGAACCGATTTCACCCATATTTACGTACATATCTTCGGGGTGTTAAGAAACTATTATAATATATACCGAATTTCATTGAAATCGGTCGAGTAGTTCCTGAGATATGGTTTTAGGTCCATAAGTGGGCGACGCCACGCCCATTTTAAATTTTTAAAGAAAGCCTGGGTGCAGCTTCTTTCTGATATTTCGTCCGCAAAAGTGTTTAGTGCTTCTGACGTTTTTTGTTAGTCGGTTAACGCACTTTTAGTGATTTTCAACATAACATTTATATGGGAGGTGGGCGTGGTTATTATCCGATTTCTTATATATTTGAACTGTATATGGAAATCCCTGAATGAAACAACTCTGTAGAGTTCGGTTGACATAGCTATAGTAGTTTCCGAGATATGTACAAAAAACTTAGAAGGGAGCGGGCACTTATGCCCCTCCCTAATGCGATCCTTTTTGCAAATTTCACTTTAATATCTTTATTTACGGGTTAGTTATGACACTTTATAGGTTTTCGGTTTTCGCCATTTTGTGGGCGTGGCAGTGGGCCGATTTTGCCCATCTTCGAACTTAACCTTCTTATGGAGCCAGGAAATACGTGTACCAAGTTTCATCATGATATCTCAATTTTTACACGACGGACGGACAGACAGACATCCGGATTTCAACTCTACTCGTCACCCTGATCACTTTGGTATATATAACCCTATATCTGACTCTTTTAGTTTTAGGCTTCCTTCTCTCTTCAACTCTCGGTACCTATCCCATCCTGCCCTTGATGTGGTCGACCTTAACATTGGGAGGTAGGCAGTCGGTTTTCTCTACGCTGTGTTACGGCACTCCTCGTCGTACCAGCTGTTCTTTGCATTTTCTGAAAACCAATTTTTTTGGTTACAGCTGTACGTAAGGACTGGTCTGTTGACGAGAGCTCTCGGCGGGCACGGGTGCTATCTGTTGTGATTTCAGCTTCTCAAAGTTGAACCTTTCTTGTGTTTGATGACGTGCTTTTTTTCTGCACAGAGGTGAGTGCGTATCTTGGCTGCAACAGGATATTGGTCCGAGTCGGATTATTAGGACCTAGTGATTTCTTTGGTGGCTTTACGAAAGCATCTTTTTTCACATCATCTTTCTCTTCGGTCGAGGCGTGGGCGCAAATCAGCTTCGGACCGGACACTCCAGGTGCATGCCCTTAAATCGTTATCCTTAGTGCTTTTGCCAAATATAATTTCGATTTGCGAACTTTCATTCACATACCGACCAATATGTGAGCTATCTCACTGAAAATAAGAGTATTATTATGTGCCTAAAATTGAGCGAAAGTCTGGCCTAGCCTCCATATTATTAATATCAAGATTATAAAACATCCGTCTGACTTTACTCCATATAATTGGTGATGGTGTGGGAGGTCCTTCATGAAACCTTGTTAGCTTTTTATTAATCTGTGGCATATTCGTTTTGCCTCCAATATAAATCATGAAAATACCAAATTTCCTGAACAGTATTAAAGACTGGTGTTGAGTAAATTTTTTCTTTAGTCGGATGAAAGTAGAGCTCTATATCGGATGCAAAGACTATTGTGGCAACGACTTCTTTCGATGTTCTTCAAAATTTTAATGAAGCATGTCAAACTAATATCTAAGTAGACGTCTCATTTCAACTTTCAACGTTTAAATATTATAGCGTGTTCGTACAGGGTTGCCGCCCACGCACTTTTAAAACCTTGAGCACACACATGCAGTATGTACATATATAATTGGTACGTGTTTTAACACATGTTGTATTCAGTTGCAAACAAAAATATAATATATTTAATTTCTGCCGCATACATCAGCTGTCATATTTAATTGTAATTATAATTTATTCCATTTATTGTTAATAATGCATGCATCATTTCTTTTCCAATATCTCCCACAGCACACAAACACACATATATTTACATACTGTAAGTCTATATTTACACACATTGTGTATGTAGGTGTATCTACATTATTTTTCGCACTTTTCATTTTCATTTGCATATCACCCATTGTTCAATAACACTCGCTGTTGATATAGATGCATTGGCATCGAAGCCTCGAGGCATCCACCTCTACGCACCCGCACATTGGCTCACATTACATTTGTTTTTCTGCTAACGTTGTCGTAATGCTAGTATATTGCGCTTGTTTTTTCCCAACTGCGAAAAAAAGTGAAACAATTAAATTGCAATATTTTTCGCAATAAAAATTGCAGAAATTCCACAAATTGTATTTCAGGCATTTTTACAAGCGAGTATTTCATATTTCTATACGAGTATATAAGTTGACGTGTTATGCTCTAACGTACGTTAATTCAATTGTAACGGTATTAATTATAACTGCCAAATTGTGGTAAATCAAGAAAAAAATGTTAACTTAATGATATTCACAGGAGTATCTCGTATAAAATGAAAGCTACAAGGTGTTTTACAAAGTAAGCAGGACTCTTTGAATCTTGCACTCCCTGGGGGTGGCATATATGTGTCGACTGGTGAGTTAGAATCTACTATCTTCATCGATTGTCCAGTAAGAATTTTATGACATTTTACTGGTTGGAAGTGAAGTTATTGCGTTTTAAGTCTCAGTATGTTTGTGTTATCGGTACGAAAATGAGCTTCGAACAAAGAGCCAAATTAAATTTTGTTTTAAAATTGGTACAACTCTTAATGAAACGTTTCAATTGATGAAACAAGTTTATGGCCATGACTACCTATCCCGTAGCAGACTGCACGAGTGGTCTCAACGTTTCCAAAGTGGTCGTGAGGACATAAATGACGATCAACATGTCGGCCAATCAAAATCCGTGTTCTCCGGAAATTCCATCGAAACTGTGCATGAATTCATTAAAAATCAGCCGAAATCATCATTGAAATTCATGGAAATTGAATGGAACATCACCAAAACATCGGTTTCGGCCCGAATGTCGCGTTTATTACACGATAATGCGCCGTCTCATCGATCGACTTTTGTGATCGATTATTTGACCAAAAATTAACGATTTTCCCGAAATCACTGGTGTGGCACCGTGCGACTTCTTTCTTTTCGGAAAAATGCACTTGCTCATGAAAGGAAAGCGTTATGCAGGCATGATTCCATTCAAAAGGCTTGCACCAGCATACTGGTGGCCATACCGGCCAACGAGCTAAAACACTCGGTCGACATGCTTTTGGACCGTGCAAAAAGCTGTATTGAACCAGAAGGAAACTTTTGAATAAAATAAATTGATTTTGCCAAAAAAACCATTTGCTCTGTTTTTTAAATTCTGCTTACTTTGGAATGCACCTTGTATTAAGATATTCGTTTTTATTTTAATCGGTTAGTTTGTATAGTAGCTACATATATTTATACTGAAGTAGTCTGAACAATATGTTCTAAGGTTGTAACGTTGGCCTATATAATCATCAAGGCTAAATTTTATTAAGATAATTTCTCAAAAAAGGGTTCTTCATAAAAGTTGATTTTGTAACTACTTGTTGTAGTGCTCGGATATTGTCAAAATTACGAAATGATAACTCAAACATTGAGGATTCGGACTCGGACTCAGCTCATCACGCTGACCATTTACATAACGTAAAATTCAGAGTGATCAAAATTTGGTTTTGGTTGGTAGAGTGGGTGTATCACGGCACACGTAGGCCTTTAATAGGCCCATTGTGATACCACTTCGACAAAAGTCTACTCACTCTATTGGCTCCTATCTGAACCTACCCGTGCTTCTCATAAATTTCGTCAGTACGAAAAATTTTATCTGCGCAACTTCCACCGTCAATAACCCCTCTACTGATAGTTACTATTTGTTTCTTATATAGAGCCTCCTCACCTCCTCTTCTACCTCCTGATAGCTACTACAAGAGTCGTTATACGGCATTCCTAGTCTACCAGTACGTCTGCTTATTAGACAGTGATCTGTTAGGACTCCTACCACAGTTCTAATATAAAATTTCTTTAAATTTTAAAGGCTTCATGTGCGGCACATATTACATTCATGCCACGTTTGCCTGTTTGTCGAGCAAGTCAGGGATTGATTCCACCAAGACTCAGCTCTGTTTACTTCTATAATAAACTTTTCAATTAAATATCTGCAAGTAGCTTATAAATACCCTATTTTCTAGAGTCTAATTGTAGGGCGGTGCCTGTACTAACTATTTTATATGCTTCAAGTTACCAGGAATATCACTATGGCCTATAACCACATGAAATATGATGTTAGATTCACTAAAAGATCTAGGCATCCTTTCACTAACTTTGATGAAACACTAAAAGACTTTAGTAATCTCTAAGCCGTTTGGCTGTCTGTATGTTCCTATATTCCAGAACAAAATTGCTTCCTTTAATTGCTGTGATCTCCGATCTGGTAGGCGATCTTGGTAACTAGCTGTGCACAGATTAAATATGATAATCTCTAAAAAATTTTCATTTCCTATGACATCAAAGTCTTGGATCAAAAGTGATCTACTCATACAAGTTCGAACTAAATATCGATTGAGTATTTGAATGTGCCAACATGAACAAAATTTCAGAAGAACTAACGTCCCTTCTTCTGTATGCTATATAAAGAGCATATAAATATTTATCTTTAAGTCTCACCATTTTATCACATTCTGCGTGGATGCAGCGCTGCCAGCGCGTCACGGAAGGCATTCTCCGGAATAGCCTTGAGCGCTGAGGTGCATGTTGCTTGAATCGCCTCTGTCGTCTCAAAATGCTTACCTTTTCAGGCAAGGAAATAAAATAAGTCCGGGGGACTACATCTGGGCTATAGGGCGGCTGCGTAAGCGTTGGGAGGCCGGCCTTGGTTAAGTAGCTGTTCACAAAAACGGCGGTGTGATCCGGACCGTTGTCGTGGTGCAACAGCCAATCGGCTGCGATGTCTTGACGGGCCCGATTGACCCTTCGTTTATGTCTTTTGAAGACTTCCAGAATAATTATTCTATGCTCGTACGCTCCGAAGAACAGTAAAATAATTTTCGTCCAAACATGGTGAACCTCAACAAATGGTCGCAAAGCTAGCATTGACGCCTTGAAAGATGTGTTTGGTGGGATTGTAAAGGAATTATCCACTATGAGCTTTTCCAGCCTAGTCGAACGATTCCAATCAATCGAAAAAAAGAACTGATCAACGGAAAGGGCTTATTCTTCCATCAGGATAACGCTAGGCCACACAAATCTTTGATGACTCGGCAAAAACTGGGAGAGCCTGGCTGGGAAGATGTGATACATCGACCATATAGCCCTGACCTTACACCATCGGACTATCATTTGTTTCGGTCAATGCAGTACTCCCATAATGGAGTAAGTTTGGCTTCAAGAGAAGCCTGTGAAAATCACTTAACGCAGTTTTTTGCCGAAAAACCAGAAAAGTTTTACACTGATGGAATAATATCTTTAGCGGAAAAATGGCAAAAAGTGGTCCACCGAAATGGTATATATCTGATTCATTAAAGTTCATTAGAAATTTACAAAAAGAAATTTGTTGAAGTTTGATTAGAAATACGAAAAGACTTTTTCGATTACCCTATATATGTATAACTCAATAGCTACCTCATTTAATGTTGCTTTTTACAAACAACCATTAGACAAATCTAGTTATTACACTATCTGCAACATGTTGCGAGATTATGAAAACTTGTCATTTGCATCAAAGTATCACATGTTTCGAATGTGAAACAGAAACAGTAATATGTAATTGAAAATGACACAGTTGGCGCAAGAATTTTAAACTATCGCAAAATTAATTGGCATTGCAATTTTAAATGAAATGAAATATTTTTGCGACTTCCTTCGCACTGGTGTCTTTGCCGTTGTAATTTCGCAGTAAATCACAATGAATGCCAAACTATGGAAATAATATTATTAGCTTAAAAGCAGCGAGGAAGACATTGAGAGCATCTGCCACGCGAAAGACAACCAAAACGAAAGTAGCCAGCGGGATAGCAAATGGCGAAATTGGGCAAGTATCTATATAAACGCGGTAGGCGGTTTTGAGGTTTCTACAAAGTTCTGCTGCAAACTCTCTACATTTTGTAAGGATAAACTTTTCGTTTAAAATACTAATATATTTTCATATGAATGGCTAAGTGTAACGTGGCACATTTCCTGCCTTCGAGTAAGTGCATTGCATACACATACATATAGGACTACGTACTTGTAAGATGCAGTTTTTCAAATCACATTTATTTATTTTTTTTGTTTTTTTTTTTTTTTGATATTGTAAAAGAAATAACTGGCTTAATTGATTGATGAAATATTTTTTGTATTTTAGTTTTTACGTAGAGAAAAGTATTTCGCACATTTCAATGTACTTTCGCAGCACACACCAACTTTGTCATCTTTACCCATATTGCAACCAAACTACTTTTACACATTTCCAACCACTTTTCTATACTCTCGTAAATATTATAACAAACGTACTCATTACTATATGTAGATTTAAAAATTTTGTTCATAAACAATCGCAATTTGCCTCAAATGAAACAATGAAGTTCTCGAATAATTGCCATAGAGAATAATAATATTTTTCCTCTAATGATGGTTTGTACAACCTGAAACTAATCGAGATTGATATAACTTGTAAATTAAAAAGTCGGTCTGGACGCGAAAAAGTGGTTTTTGTAGACTTTAAAAGCAAAACAACTCACAAAATGATTTTGGTTCAACATAAAGTGCAGTTGTTCAAAGTAGCAGGAACTCTACCTCAAGATATCAACTGAACATGATGTGCACGTTCATTCACAAATATTTAGGTATGAGAAAGCTCTAGTGCCGAGCAAGCTCACTTTTGACCATAAATTGCGACGAGTTGATGATTCGGAGCAGTGTTTGGAGATATTCAAGCGTAATATTTCAGATGTTTTGCGTTGATATCTGACAATGGATGAAACTTGGCTTCGCCATTTCATTCGGAGATAAATCGGTAGTCTTTCGAGTGGACTACACATAATGAACCCACTCCAAAGCGTGTAAAATGCAATACTCGGCTGGCAAGGTTATGACGTCTGTATTTTAGGATGCGCATAAATAATTTTTATTGATTACCTCGAAAGAGGAAGGACCATAAACAGTGACTTTTACTAAGCATTCAAAGGACAAAATAGCCGAAAAACGACCGCATTTGTAGAAAAAGAAAGTGCGGTTTCACCAAGACAATGGGCCGTGTCACAATCCACGAATTGGGCTTTGAATTCCTCTCGCATCCACCTTATTATGTAGAGCTAGCACCCAACGACTATTTCCTTACAGATCTCAAAAGAATATTTGCTGAGAAAAATTATTCGTTCAATAAAGAGAAAATCGGCTAAAATGAGTCCTATTTTGAAGTAAACTATGTTGGAAGAGAACTATGTTGAATAAAATAACGAAAAAAAATTTCCAAATCAAAGTTTAAAGAAGCTACCAGAATAAAACCTTTCGCAAATAACGCCCTAGAGGTATTTCATATTACGTCCAAAGTTTAATCGATATTTTCCTAAGCCTCCACTTACCTAGTATCAATTTTTACTGCACCAATTAGTCAATATGTAAGAAATCTTAATGAAATTCTGAAAAACTCTCTCCCTAATTACAGTGACCTCTTACCTAAAATTAATAAAATCTGGCATTTGTACCGGCATCCCCAAGAAGTTTATCGTTCCCGTTAAAATCCTCCATTGTTCTGTGCAATGTTTCGAGTAATGGTTGAGATTTTGTTTTTTTCGTCGTCATTTAGCATTTTATTTAAAATTATATAAATTATTGTTAGTAGTTACTCAGAACTTAATATAAAGTTTGACACGAAATATTTAATACCCAGAATTAAAAGACGGATAACGCTCGACTTGATGTCCGTGTAAAGAAATCCTTTGTATTTAGCAAGATATATTCACGAAATTCGATATGGCTTATTGTTGAAAGTAACTGTAAAATTTCCAACAAATTTGTAGCTAAAAAAAAACTCTACTTTAAAAATCAAGTTCTTGTAGGAAAACTTTTGTAGTTGTGAAGAGTTTTATAGCTTCGGTGTCACCGAAGATAATGCTTTTTCTTATCTATATATGAATTGTCTTGACTTTCAACATATTTGAAATATAAAGAACCCTAGTATTTTGAATAAGTGGGATCAAACGTGACACAACATGCTAAATATTACTAAAATTGGTTCAGTACATACAGGGTGGCTGATGAAAGCCGCTACCAAAAAAAAAATTAAATAACTTTTTGTCTATTTAATGAATCTGGTTAATTTTTTTTGTTTTGCAGATTAACTTTTACATTAAACAAAACTAGATAACTGGGACACTGAAACAAGAATTGAATTGTCCGCCGCTATCATGCACTGGAGTCTGTAGTTTCGGTTCAAAGAGAGTATAGGCTCACGTTTGGCGGCAATCCTCCGAGCAGATGGGCCATAATGAGACTTGTAAACAATTTTGCCGAGCATGGGACAGCGAACGGAAGACCTTACCATCGAAACCCTTCAGTTCGAACGGAGGAAACAATTGCTGCTGCTGCTGCTGCCATACAAAACAATACACATGTTTCGACAAGAAGCTTATCTGCTGAAATGGGTGTAAGCAGACAGTCATTACAGTAAATTATGCACAAAGATTTGGACTTATTCCCATATAAAATTCAAATGGCCAACGAACTGAAATTGTCGAATATGGAGTGCTTCCAACCAACAGATACTCCATGAGACGAAATTGCATCCACTTCGTGTCACAGTGTGGTGTGCAGTTTCATCACGCTGCATTGTCGGGCCCGACTTCTTCGAAGAAAACGGTCACACCGTTACGGTTACTCGAGACCCTTACTTGAGCATGTTGAGAGAGTTTTTCTATCCAGAATTACACCGAATGAGAATTTGTTTCAACTCTGTTTGGTTTCAGCAAGATGATGCAGCTCCTCACATAGTCCAAACTGTTATGACAATGAAAATTTCCCAATAAGCTGATATCCAGAAACTCCACATTCCGTTGGCCACCCAAGTCGCCTGACCTTCCTGCACCTGTCTCTTTCTTGTGGGGATATTGCAAACGGGAAGTCTACAAAGCAAAACCAACCAATGTGAATGAGCTAAGGCAATCCATTTGATAAACAATTGCGGCTATTCCTGTCTCAACTCTCCAAGCGGTAATGAACAACTTTTTGGTAAGATGCCGCACATGCATCAACGAGCAGGGGGGGGCATTTAAATTCCATTATTTTTAAAACTAATTAAGCTATATTTAATAAAATTGAATGAGCTTTAACATGAATAAAATAAAAATGAATTCCATACACTGAGTTATATATTTGAGTTTCTTAATGTAGCAAAATTCATCAGCCACCCTGTATATTCAGTATTCGACTGAATTGGAACATAGAACTTCCTAACTCCTAAAATTTTGTTTGATGAACCTTCCACAAGTGATATTTTTACCATTGCTCACTCTAATCGTATCGCCATTTCGAATATCACAACATCAGCACTCTCAAAGGCGCTTTGCCATGGTGCAGTAAATCAACAGACACGCTAGTGTTGGTCACTCCATCATCTAGTGTTATTTGTATGTCAACTAGAGCTCACCAAAGCGACTACATGAAAAACCACTCAGAATGATTTTCCACATCTCGACAAACTGCATCAAATAAAAGGATTAAAGAAAGAAAAAATCAAAAACAAAAAACAAACATTTCTACACATACACGAGTATGGAGGCAGAGATGTACCATATCTAACACTAAATACATCACGGTATCATGGTGGAGTTGGTATAAATGAGATATGCCGTTGGTCTAGAGAGGCTAAAACTGTTGGAATGACTAAAACAGAATGTCAAAAACAAAAGAGAGCAAATTAAAATCACTTCAAAAGTATTAGTAAAATATTCAACAAAAAATAATATATTTTCCGATAAAAGTGCACTATTGATATAGAGCTCTTGATAAAAATAAAGAAACAAAGAGAGCAAACAGATTTTTGTACCATTATGAAAAACACTGTGAAACTTGTTTAATTCACATATAACCGTCAAATTTCAAAGTATCAACCTTAACCTTAAATTAAACAAGCAGAGCAGTGGCATTCGAAAATACTAATGTGATGGCAAAAATTTAAAAAATAGATAAAAATATGCATAAAAGAAATATAGTATATGTAACAAACACAAATTCTACTGCAAATAAGGAAGAGAAATATAAATGGTGTTTTTTAAGGTAATAAGTTCCTGAAGAGGTAGCTGTCAAATTGCCTGCTAAAGTATACAAATATTTTTGATTTATGTGCCGGTAAAAAAATTAAAAATTTAGAAACGTATTCCCAACACTCGCGCTTTGTTTAGCAAGCTCACGTTCGTTACGTTTTGAGCTGGAAACAACTACATATGTACAACTTTCTATTTAGGAGAAGTAACGATGTGGATAATAGATCAAAATATGGAGCTAACGCTACAATCAAAATTAATCAATATAGGCAAATAATTCTCGAGCTTTTGGTGACTTTATGTTTGGATTCCGAATAAAATATAAACTATTTTTCAATAGGTCGAGAACTATATTCGTGGTATTTGAAAAAATATGGAGTTACTAGACTATTATTCTTATATTCCGAACATGCGTTAGATAGCTACTGTCCTACAAATACTTTTGTGTCGCGTAAATATGTTGCGTTTTGTGCCTAAAAATTGTTTTTCGAGGTTTCTTCTTTACTTTGTATTGAACTCATTATTTTAAGTAATATGAAGAAATCTTTATCCAAAAGTGATTATATTTTGATAGAAATTTATTTTGAGTATGATCCAACTGAGCGAACGTGTCAACAATGGTTTGCACGATGATACAAGCGATGAAGATCGTCAGAGGAGCACACAAAAGTTTGAAGATGAGGAACTGGAAGCTTACTCGATTAAGATTGATGCCAAACACAAAAACTTTAAAGTCACTGAAGCAGCAATTTCAAACCGTTTAAAATCAAATGGATACATTCGAAAGCAAGCAAGTTGGGTTCGATATGAATTAGAGTCAAGTACGACAACTCTAAATGAAAAAAATCAGATGTGAAACCTCGCCAATTAGCTAAACCATGAAAGAAGGAATATCTTTGCCAAGATAAGTATCTATATTTGGTGAGATCGGAAGACGTGCTGTATTATGAACCGGGTAAACTTAGAAAAATTATTAATGGGAAAC
Organism: Bactrocera latifrons; assembly: GCF_001853355.1. Taxonomy (NCBI): domain Eukaryota; kingdom Metazoa; phylum Arthropoda; class Insecta; order Diptera; family Tephritidae; genus Bactrocera; species Bactrocera latifrons. Next base: position 1,303,971 of record NW_017536630.1, read on the forward strand.
GCTACCGACAATAGATCTTCGAATTAAATAAATATTTACTGAAAAACGATAGGAATTTCTCAATAATTTTCTATCATGACAGCGCTCGGCCTCATGTTGCAATCTATTTAGAAAGCAACGGCTGAACTGCTTCATCTGTATGATAACCTTAAGACCTCACCTCTTCTGGCTCTTATTTATTAAGGTTGATGCAGAACACCTTAACTGTAATACGGTTCACATCAGAACAGAGTATGAGAATTGGATAGATTCATTCCGGCGCAGTTCTCTTGGAGCAGAATTCACAAATCGTAAAAAAGATTGAAAAATGTTACAGCTTAAAATGAGTAATCCGTTTTCTAAAATAAATATTAAAATTTTAGAAATAAACATTAAGTTATTGATCCAATACCATTTTGACCATTAAAAAACACCAGTATTTTCAGGATAGAGCTGAGATGCCCACATGCGCAAAATTCTATGGAAACGCGAATTGTTATGAAAATTTGAAAAATTAATGGCAAAATACTGACCACATTTTCCTTTTTCTGTGTTTTCTTTTTTTTTTTAATAAAATGTACATACACATAAAATTTACCCTTTACTACATCAAATACTGTACACATTTACTTGATAAAAAAAGAAATCAACAGCAAACAATATTCTGTAAATAAATAAAAAATATTACATTGTCCTGCAGCGTTTTCTCCACGGCCTACAAGTACAATTCGAAAATAATGCACTTGTAACTGAGTATCAAACCTTTTGCACTAGTCTGAATGGTTGAATATACAAATGCGCCCTTAGATACTATCAATGACGGTGTTAAAAGCATTTTGTAATAAATAAATCGGCCTGCAATCAGTTTTTCGATGGAAAGTTGCCATGGAAAGCATAAAAAGTGAATTGAAAAAATTTTAAAATATTTCAGGATAAATTGTGCACACAAAACAACAATCAAAATATATACGAATTAAGAGCTCGAGTGCACTTTACTTGGAAAAATGTTTATTCATGCTCAAAAGTGCGAAAATAGATCAGCGCCTACTTGAGCCCGAAGGTATTATTGGAACTATTAGAAATATTTGTAAATATTCTCAGGGAATTGCTGCTTATGGATTATTATAATATGAGGATATGGTATACCTCAAAATTTGTTCAGAATATTCAGTTAATGTCATATGGAAAACCGCTGCATACTTCAACAGACAGTGACAGAATGACCTATCAAGGAGCTAATATTTTTCACGTGAACTTTAACGGCAGATTGAAAGGTAATTACCATCACCACCAACAAACTTTCATTCCTTCTAGGAGGCTCAGTAAGCTTTTCTGTCAAATTCGATAAACATTTCCGTAGGCTTGTATGTTGTACACGGTAACTATTTTTCTTCGATGAACTCTGTCAAAGATTGGTGAAACGAGTTTAAACATGAACACATGTCGGTTTTTTACAAGACAATCTCAAGTACACGGAAATTGTCAACCAGCTAGGAAAAAGTGTAAAAATCCCGCATATCGCATCGAATATACTTTGAAGAAGGTTATATTGCTCCAAAGGGGTTTCACAAGATGTAATTTAAATTGAGTATCTTAAGAAGCCCAACGCGGTCACAGAGCTCTACTAAATTGATTATTGGCTCACGAATTTTCAGTTTCTACACTTTTACTACTACTCTACTTTTTGTTTCCAAAATGAAATAAGTCACTTCTGAGACAGAAATTGTAGTAGACTAAGGCCTTCATGGAGGTTTACTGTGAAGACCGCCATAAGAAACAGACAGGTTTAATTTCGAACGGCGAATGTCGCAATTCTTATTGCTTAGGCTCAAGGCTAATTTATAAAGGACTATGTCAGTCGTTTGTGTAATCAAGAACATGTCTAACGAACATATACCAACTAAATTCGAACTCCATTATGATTTTCCTTAAACCTTAAACCAAGATTTGTTTATGTGAACTAGAGACATCGTGCGAGAACTGCTATATGTAGTCCTTGCGAAACCATAAACAAGAAGAACAGCTGTGTTCGAACTTATAAATTAACAAAAAACTTAATAGTAAATACAAATTTGCACAGACGTTTAATTTCGATTTCCGCTAGTGCGGTGAGATGACTGAAGGTATGCACACCCAAGTGTTTAAGACTTGACCTTTCAAAGGCGGAACTGTCAAGAAAGAAGCCTGACAGCATGAACGCCAATAGGGCAGTGACCTATTAAAAGCCCCACAACTAGCGTTAGGTTAGCCTTAATGAGGGCAAAGAGATTACTCTATCATCTTCAGCCAAAATGCTTTGTGACAGCGCATGTATCGATGGTGGCTCAGGGCAGATCAAGCTCCCGCTAAGCCCAGTTATCTATTGTAGTAGTAGAGCTCTTCTTATCACAAAGACACTAGATACTATTGATAGCGAGGTTAGGCATTTCTTGACCAAACCTAAACACACTGTTAATGAGTTCAAGGCTAGTGTCGGCGCCGTGCTATCATAGTTATAAGGATTTGTTAAAAATTTCAGTTCGTACTCATAATGCAAGATTAATGCAAGATTGGAATTAAAGTGGATTACCAAAAATAACGTAAGGTTAAAATGTTGCGTCATTTATGTAGTAAAGTCCTAAGAACTCTAAAAATTAACATTCGTATGTCGTCTAAATGGATGAAAACACTCCATTTCTGAGAGTATGCGACGAAGTACCCGCCTTCGGAAGCAGAGGAAGAGGAAGACTTCCACTCGGTATGAAAGACCAGGTGGATAAGAACCTAACTACACTTGGAATCTCCAATTGGCGCTGTTATAAACTCGGCTGTATCCGCGAAGCAGTGTTTGCGCCAATAAAGAAGAAGTAGCTAAGGTATCGCTCTCCTCTTCATCACATTTTTATCAATTTTCAAAAGGAGTTCTATACACTTCATCACCATTCAATCTAGTACGGTTTAGATTGTAGAAAACTAATTGAACTAATTTGAGAAGGATACTCGTATTCTAATGCAGGTTGTCCCATTTTGTTCTTTCCGATACGGTAATCAAACAAAAGTAGAGGTGAGCGGCAGTCAGGACTGCGTTCTATTACCATATACGTTATTTTGGTATTAGATATCTTAATGTGCTACTCCCAAAAATAATGGATTAAGATAGGGTCTAAACAGTCAGCTCGAAAACTTAGTTTTCGCAGACGATATTCTCATATGTTTAATGATATCCTTCATTGATATAGCAAAAAAATATATATTTGATGAGAGGAACTCAGAATTACATTCGGGAAAACCAATCATATAAACAGCAAGCTTTTGGAACCTTCAGTGCGGTCTGGAGTTCTACGATCATTACGCAGAACGCTTTTAACCGATAGCTGCAAGTTTTCACAAACCGATGCCTTCCTTCCGATGAGATCCGCGTAAAATCGCTCAACCTTCTCTAATGTGAAGAAGATATTTGGACATTGAAATACCTAGAGCTCTGAAGTTCAGAAAGTTATCGCTGGATCGAAATAAATGGAAGAGTCTAATAGAAAACAATGGGAACACTTGTTCCGTTAAGCCTTCAGATTTACAAATCTTACTGATTAGCTAATGCCAACTTACGCACAATCCCAGAACTTATTAGACTGGATAATGTGAAGGAGGAAGGGCATAATAGACTACAAAATCTATCAACCTACTCTTACCCAATTAACAGCACAAGAAAAAATATTCTGAATAATAGATCACAGAACAAATGTAGGAAATGAAGTAAGAATGCATCTTTCTGCAATGTTTGTTTTTATGTGACAAGAACAACTCAGCTTAGTTGGCAGTACAGATATTGTGGAGACGAAGAAAAAAATCTAAAGTTTTTACCGACTGCTTATAAGAACAGCACAAAAGTATGGACAGACAGACAGAAGTATTTTAAGTATGTGCATATGTGCACCGGCATTAACTCAGGATTAAACTGCCGACTTAAGCCGCGCTTTATATAGTGCCACGAAGCAGATTTATTCCGCTACGGTGTCGAAGTCGATCGGCACGGCTGCGCCTCTCAGTAGTTGCTCACAATAACTTCTTTGGCGAGAGAGTATAAGGTAGCGTGTGATTTTCGGCATGCAATGCATTTCATTATTATGGCGATTACAGCGACTGTCCAGCATTGTAACGCATCCTGTAGCTATCTTCCCACTTTTCAGCTTTTCGTAAGCATCTGTTGATTCCGCAAACTGTGTTCTGTTTGCCGTTTTTTTTTTGTTTGTGTTGTGCTATGGTATGCGCGCTGTATGCCCTTTTATTTCGCTTATAAGTGGACATACGTCTGCAGTTTCCGCGTAAGCGCCTTAAAGTATGCTGCAACATATCAGCAATGCCGCACACGTCCACTCGTAAATAGGCCACAACTGCAACAACAACCGGAAATGCAACGTAAATAAGTGCGCATTAAGTGCGAGATAACTTTGAGTTATGATTGCGCCCACGTACTCATTATTGGCATGATATATGTGTGCACGCACTTATACTTATAGCTCTGAATCCATGCACTTGTATACGTGTTCGCGGTGCGAAAATATTTTTCTGTGATTTTTAACATGCCACATAATCCACCCATAAGTAAATAGGCGAAACGTGAAATGCAATTTAATGTAAGAACTTATAAATATTTAAGTGAATTCGTAGAAACCGTTCATTTTTAAGTGGTATAACGAGTTCAAAGCCGGTCGTGAGGGTGTTGAGAAAAATGTGGTGTCAAATCTGCCAAAAACATCGACTGATGAACATCACGTCTAGCAAGTCAAAGAGAAGAGAGTCAATTTCCGAATGGTTTCAAAAACAATAAATTTCATCGAAAAAGACCGCCTTGTTTAACATCTGTTATACAATGCTTTCTGACTATCAAAACGTAATGAAGCGCATCATAACTGGAGGTGAGACTACGCTTAAGATCCCGAACCAACAGATCAATCAAGCGAATAACGTGCTATAGGCGAGCCGGAAAAGAAAAAACCTAGTCAAAGTCGCTCTAAAATCAAGGTCATGTTGACAGTTTTCTTCATTATCGTGGTGTGGTGCATTGTGAATTTCTTCCGCCGGTCCAAACTGTCAACAAGCAATATTATTATTGTGGCCCGAAAACTATTGGTTTTTGCACCACGACAATGCACCATCTCATAATGCATTGGTTATTCATGATAATTTCGCCAAAAATTCAACAAATATCATTCTGCAACCACCGCTATCGAATTATTTGATTAAATTTAATATAAAATTGATTTGCAAGTATAAACAATGATTTTAAAAATATAACAAAATTCACCTTTCAGTTTGATCACAATTGATCGTGGTCGCTACTCGGTAGATAATGCCACATCTTCGGGCTTCCAAATTGTCTTCAAATACCCACCAAAAGCAAAAACTCTGTTGAGAGAAAAAATTAAATTGAACTAGCTCTTTCTGAACAGATGTATACCACTAACTACAGCAACTTTAGGGTATGTGCCTTTGATTAGTATTTGCTGTGAACTTATCCTAAGTTGTTTCATATCGCAGAATTATGATGAGCCTTTGTTGAAACTCGATTTAGAGACGTTGTTTCCAATATAGAATAGTAATTTTTAGTACACTCTTGCACTGTTGCTCATTATGCTTCGGTAAGATATAGGTAGGTATGTTTATATGAACGGTATATGTCTGACGACGCACCTAGGGCTTTAGGAGACTCATTATGAAACCTTCAGAGCTAAAACTCCCTCACCCTGAAATATGTGGTACGAATCTCCCTTTGCTTCTGAGGAAGTGCATGAAAACAAAAGGTTAGATATGTGCAACTTCCGAGATATCGTTACGGAACCCTCGACCGATCATTGTGATTCTTTTCTTAAACAAAGCCTTAAATTTACACATAAGATGCTCTACAGTCTCCTTTTATTCTAGCTTTTGACAGTTTATATAATAGTAATTGTAATCACAGTCTCCTGGCATGTGTGCCAGTAGGACAGTGACTTATTCGCACACATACTAGATTTCTTATTTAATTCTTTCTGAATTTTGATAGTAGGCATGTTTAGCCCATATTCCATTATCCCCACATTTGCCTGTTTGTTGAGCAAGTTAAATAAAAGTAGTCAGGCTTCTATTTGTATATTCCCTCTTTATCGGAGTCTAATTGTAGGGAGGTGCCTGATCCGGCTTATTCTCATGAAACCCATTGCTTGGCATTATTTTACTTAACGACTTAGTTATCTGTATATCTAAATATATTTCTTTATTGTGAGGACACTCATTGTCAGAACAGAATATAAATCCATTATGAAACTGAAAGTTTCATTCGAAGATTTTTTTTTTCAATATTTCTTTATTTATTGGATCTGCTTAGTAAAGCCTAACAATAAGTATTCAAATCTTAAATCTATTTAAAACTAAAGAAACTCAAGAATATCGTTGAGCTTTTTTTGGTAGAACGTCGCTCTCTAATAGGCTTCTTTTTAAACAAGTTTGCTTGCGGGAATTTGTCAATACTTTAGCCACTGGTTTTGGATGTTCGCGAAGTTTAAAAATATATGTATATAATTCTGTTGTCCCCTATCTCCTTTTTTACCACAGGAATATCAAGATCTTTATGGATATTTTCATTACGCATATACCATAGGGAACACGTGCTGGTTCTAAGCAATTTTCATTTGAACCTTTTTATTACATCAATATTAGTTACACAGGTGGTACCCCACAGTTTAATGCCACATATCCAAATCGGTTTTATGATTGCATTGTATAAGTTTAGAATTTTTGTTTAAAAGCCAATTTAAAGTTATTTTACTCGGTATATGTTCCAGGTGAATCCCAAGATAAGTTACTTCACGCGCTTGGGGTACTAGATCATTGTTTATTTTAACTCTCCGAGATGTTTCTGCTCTTACCGAGTTGTTAGAATGTATATATTATGTACAGAGTTGGGTCTAGCACGCTACCCTGAGGTACACTAGCCCTTATTACGCATTCTTCTGATATGAGTATGAGGTCTGCTGCTTTACTCATTTTGCATTTGAAGATAATTTTATAACACCACTGGTTGCCAAAACCTGGGATAGTCGATTTTCATAGGCTTCTTTTGAGGCGAATGCTCCGATAGCAAAATCATTCGTCATAAGTAGGAACATGTAATCACTTAATGTTAGGTCTATGATATGAAGTAGAAGCATAACAACTTCCCAAAATCGGTCTTGGAGCTTCTGGCGAGTCATTATCGATGTGCGTTGCCTGGCATTGTCCTTGATTACATGAGATGGTCCAAATATATAATGGCATATCGAACTTGAGAATTTTGTCTTGGGAATGAGCTTCCAGTAGATGATTCGCTGCCAATCATACAGCAATACCTTTATGGCCAGGGTTATAAAAGAGTTCAATTCTTAACCAGATACACTTTATTTATACTAAGTATATCTTGAATTCTATAAGTTTACTTAAATTTAAAATCAATAAAATCTAAATCTAAACCTAGCTTGATATCTGATTTCAATAACGTTTACAATTAATTCATTATAAGCGAGCATATCACCACGAACTTATGCAGAAGAATCAGTGTTGTAAAATCAACAAAGTTACATGATAAAGAGAGAGATATTAGATTTTAATCGCAAACATCTCAACTAAAAAGATTTGAACAATTTTTTAACAGCCGCTTTATATAGCAGTGTAGACCTTTACTAACTTTGATCTGTTCCGAACCTCAAACATCGCTGATGACTCACCCTTCGCACTAAGCTATGGTCTATTAGAAAGGGCAGTCCCCTTATCATAAATTTGTACAAATACCTTATATGTATTCAATGCGCGGGAACATCAAAAATGGCCTTCCTTAAAGAAAAGTTGTTTATTTGAAAATATATCTCAACAAAAGTTGGCACGGATCATTCTTGAAGTCAGCGGAATAATTTCCGAAGAAATTGTTCAGATCGGTTCACTATATATATGTAGCTGGTACAAAAACTAGCCAATCAAAATTTATGGCATCTCTCGTTGTTGCGAAGGCAATTATAGCTTCGGTTCAACCGAATTTAGTGTGTTTCTTATTTTTTACTTGAAAAAACTCAAAAATCTTTTTAAAATAATAGTTTTTGCAGATTTCACACATTTTTATCATACTTCTTCATTCCACTTCTCTCCCATTCATATTTATTTTTTGAACTTTGTTGTATGCAAACTTTTCGTTTATTATTAGCACCCACCAAAATATATGTTCTCAAATAAACACCAGCTAACCGTTCTTCATATTAATACATATTTACAAAGGGTGTTTTTAGGGGTAAATATGATTTATTTCAAATAAAACACTTCAAAAATAGTTTAATGAAAAATAATAATGTTGAGCATCTGCTGGTATAGTTAACAATTGGTATTCTGTCGTTCCAATTTTGTAAATTCCAGCACACTCGTATTTATCCACTAATAAAGTTTGAAATTATTTTGTGCAACTTATCACCCTCTGCTAACTAGATTATCTCTTTACGAAATTTTGCTCTTCTAAAAAAAATACCCTATATGAAGTAAAGTACAAGTATTTGTAGTGGCTTTTAGTCAGACGAATTTTCAATGGATTTTTTTTTTTTTTGTCGTTTTTCATTTGTTTATTCGCTATTCATAGCTGACATATTTCTTGTTAGGGAGCGCGAAAGTTATGACTTGGCCGAAAAGTTAGTCGCAAAGCGGAAAGTTCTGCGCGTAGCCAACACACATATGGCAGAATAATAAAGCAAGTTTTTGAACTGCTTACAATTGTATACGGAGACATATTGTTGTGACAAAGTTTTTAGCGAATGCGCACCAAATTTATGCAGTCCACACATATGACAATGAGGGCGGAAGTAAATGTAAACGCAAGCAGTTATATTTAGTTTTGAATATTACATACGCGCCTGTCTACTAATATGCACACATGCACTCAATAAAGTATCAGACTTAATTTAATGAAATTGAAGTTGGCTAATGTTCGCAATTACTTTGTTTAAACTTTTAAATTTTCGGAAGATACTTAGTTATGAATACTGAGTCAAGTATAAGCAGATTGAGTTCAAAGGGAGCAATTGAGTATTTTCCATGAAAACCTGACTAATTATGTCGCTTTTAGATAAAACTTAATTATAAAAAAAAAACTTACTAAGAAATCATAAAACTGTTTGTTTTCTACCTATAATTTCATTTCATATCTTTGAACACTTACATAAATCTCCCTTGCACACAAAAACTTCACCTCTCTTAACTAACCGAGGAGTAAAGATATTATATTACCAAATGGCGGCACCAGCGAAGTTCAGTTCACATATAACACACATATGGAAAGATAAGCTGATAGATTCAATAATTCACAAATCGATCTAAGGTCAGGACCAATAAAAAATCTTCATCAAGGAAAGATAAAGACAAAAAGATTTTACTAAAGCAGTATCGATTACTCTACGAGTTCAACAAACCAAAAAATTATAGTTGAAATAAGACAGCATGACTTCTTAAGAAATATAATAAGCAAAAACTACAATTACAGAATTACCTTGAAAGAGAGTTAAGAGAACAGAGAGCAGAAGTGCAATGCTCTCCGAGAGTACTCGTCAACAACTCCGTAGAAGGGAATAGTGGGACAGCATTTCAAGTTCTTTCAGCTGCAATGGAAGCTATTGGTTTACGAAAAATGCACCAGAACAGCTGGTAGGAGAGGAGTACCGTGTCTTCTACTCTTGTAGAACTCCTAGAGGCGGTCCATTGACTGATGCCCGAAAAATACTAAATTATGGAGTGAACACTTCTCGATAGAGCAAACCTTCCATTGCCCGATGTAAAAATCCATCAAAAGGGCGACCCCACAACCAACTACCATGGGATTAGCCTCCTTAACATCGCGTATAAGGTTTTATCGAGCGTATTGTGTGAAAGATTAAAGCCCACCGTCAACAAACTGATTGCACACTATCAGTGTGGCCTTGGACCTGGAAAGTCAACAACTAGATCTTCACTATACCCCAAATCTTGGAAAAGACCAGTGAAAAGCTCACCACCTCTTCGTCGATTTCAAAGCTGCTTTCGACAACACGTAAAGAAGCTGCCTTTATGCCGCGATGTCTGAATTTGGTATCCCCCCAAAAC
>NW_017536630.1:1314283-1328779 GCF_001853355.1 Bactrocera latifrons
ATCTGCCTTTAAGCAACACCAAAAGCTCCGTCAGGAACGGAAAAGATACCAAACGAGGTTTCAGTCAAGGCGACTCCCTTTCATGTGACTTCTTCAATCTGTTGCTGGCGTATGCTGACGATATTGAAGTCATTTGGCCTTTAAAATCTCGCCGTTAGTTCTGCTTTCTCCAGAATGGATAAGGCAGCCAAATAAATGGGGCTGGAACGAGGGTAAGACGAAATATCTCCTGTTATCAAACAAACAGTCGTCTCACTCTCGATTAGGCACCCACGTCACTGTTGACAGTCATAACTTCGAAGTAGAACTTCGTCTATCTTGGAACCAGGATCAATACAGCACCAGCCTCGAAATCCAACGCAGAATATCTCTCGACAACAGGGGCTACTTCGGACTAAGTAGGTACTTGAGAAATAAAGTCATATCACACCATCTCTAGTGGCAAATGTGGTTTGGTTTAGGAGATCTGCACATTAAACCAATAAGAGGGCGAGGCCACGTCCATTTTTTTCAAAATCTTCAGCTTGTAGGCGCCCTTGTTATTGCGATGCAATGTTCCATATTATCTTTATTTAGTGTTTTCGTTAATTTTAGTGTTCAGCGTGATAGTGGATCGGTTACGACTTGTCCTTACCTTTTTGCCAAGGAACATGTCCACCAAATTACATCAAGTTATTTTAATTTTTACTCAAGTTACAGTTTGCACGTACAGACGGACAGACAGTCACCCGAATTTCAGCTCGTCTCAACATCCTTATCATTTATATATATATATGTATATATAAATCCACTTCTACCTGGGCTTGAAATTTATGCTTCATGCTTCTGGGTAAGCACTTATAGTTGTAGTCGCTTCCTACTCTTGTGACCCCCCGCGCACCCTGAAAATGTGAGTAACCCTTGTGTAAGATGCGATAGCCAACCCGTGTGGAGCTTGGGGTCATGGCTAAAAGAGAGAGAGCATCAGCGCAGCGCATCCCAGAATTCTAATTACATCGTTTGTTGACCCGAGATGGGGCTGCGAGCGACCGTCGGTCGTGAAACAGGCGCTGCGCTGGGATTGGGACACAGGATGGGCCCACTCGCAATGGAAAAGACACAAGAGCATTCGATGAAAGACCCCACTTGACCAAGGATGAAGACGATTGTGACATTTGCTACAGGGGCCTTATAAAGAAGCACAAAGTGGGAAAGACATTTATAGTGAGAAAAAGACTCTGTCGCCGAAACCCGGCATTCACTCCGGTGAAAGAACGTATAACCACAATCATCATCAAAATGAAGTTCTTCAACATATCGCTGATTTGAGCTCATGCTCCGAAGGAAGCGAAGGACGATGTGACCAAAGGAATATTCTATGAGCGCATGGAGCACGCTTATGACAACAGCTACAATTTAAAAATTGTGCTTCCCGATTTTAACCTCAGGGTAGGCAAAGAACACATCTTTGGTACAGCGTTGGAAAATACAGTCTGCATGGCGAAACCTTTCCAAATGGATTGAGGCGGATCGACTCCGCAGGGCCCGAAATATGGTTTTCTGTAGTTCTAGATTCTAGCATAAGAAAATCTAACTACTAGGCTGTCTTCGGATCGAAAAGTTCGTAATCAGATCGATTGTAGCGAAGATACGCCTCCGCCTCTGTACTGCAAAGCCCATCACCAAACTCATGAAAGGTACCACGCCAAGAAGGTACAACCAGTACCGACACCTAAACGGTTTTCTACTCGACTTAAACTTTCAGCATATCTCGCAATGTTGCAGTCGACCATAACACGATCAAAATGAGATAGATACCGAGGGTTGAAGAGAGAAGAGAGACATATATGCGAAATGCGACAGTATCAAGAGCTTGAGAAACTGACGAACAAGGATAATGTTTGAAAAGTCTAAGAAAAGATTCGGCAACTAACGAATAGTTTCCAGACTTGAGCATACTCTTGTGCATTCTAGTGGCTGATGTTCCGACTGAAGTAATGGTGCCATGGTCCATGGTAATGGTATCCAGTCAGCTATACGGCAGTGAAAGTGAAACTGACAAACCCAATCGATGGCGATGGAATAGATATTCCATTGCCTGACTATGATGAGGTTCGAATATCAACTACCCGCTTGAAGAATCAATAAACCAATTTATAAAATTTTGATAAAACGGACATATGCACAAGGGTTTGTTATTTATGGAAGTTTTTGGCAACCGATATTAGCAAAAATCTAATCCATGTTGTTCGAAACGCTCCTGTAACCAAGCAATTATAATCCACAATTAAGCGAAGCAGTTTCTCTTATATTCCTTCTTTTTTCCTTCTTTGTGTTCGTAATTTCTTATATTACCAAAAATAGTTGAAAATAACAAACCCATAACTTTCAACTAACCGTTAAATGATAAACAAGTTGATACTATTTTCTTCTAATCAAATGCAGTAAATTATTTTATTTTGCGTTGGGTATGCCAATTTAGTATTTCCACACATTAAAATCTCTTTAATTTTCTGTTAATATAAATAGCTACAAGCCTAAAGGAAAATCGAAAACAAAAAGTAGAAATCAAAGTAATGCGATGGATTTTTCTTGCTGATGAGGTCCTGTAACCAAAGTAACAAAGCATTGCATTGATAAAGTAACTTCGTTATTTAAAAAAAAAAAAAACTAGAAATCAACAAAATGGCAATGTTGAAGAAAAACAAGAAAAAGCGAACAAATTGAACAACACAAAAACTAAATCAGTAAACAGAATAAGTAGTGCTTTCAGTTGAGCGGAAGCGGCAAATGATGTCGGACTATCCCGTGCAAATTCGACAAATTCGTCGAAGAATACTATGCATGTATATGTGTGCGCGTGGAGGAGAGAAAAGCGATAACTGTTGTCAGCCACAAGCAATTGAAACGTGTTCTGTTTGTTGTTGGGAAATCAGTCGACGATGAATGTCACTGATGAAGAAAATCGGATGGACAAGTGAGCAGTGAGCAGCCAGTGCATTGTGAATGTCAACGGAGTCGCTGGTGGAGCGGAGCGGTGACAGAATTACCTGTAACAGCGGCTTTGGCAGTACAACTGATACAAAATACACACTAAATTGCTGCTGCTACGTGACTGACATTTAAAACTAAAAATCACAAAACACAAAAAAAGTCTGTCATCTAAACGACATACAAATACACACACAGGAGGGTGTGCACACGCATATGGTTATAGCCTAAAACATTCATGGCTTTGTTAGTTACCATTTCCAGCAGTGACATACGAGTAGTTACAGTTTCTTTTGTTGTCCGTTGCCAGTTTTCAGCTACAAATTTACAATTCAATTGTTCTAATTTTGTAGCAATTTTGTTGGGATTTTTTTCTTTGGGCCACTGACTGTTATTCCTACACGCTTACACTATGCTACAGAAGTGCTAAACCATTGAGGTTCTGATTACAAAAAAAGTCGAAAGTTTTTTTTATCTTCGAAACATTTCTATTTTCCATTATGAATACTGAGATTGATAATATTAAAATTATTTTTTTTTCGAGTAATTGCAACGGATTTATTGTATTAAACTTTGAGTACTCAATATCTTCTTCCAACTATTTGAGTGGCCCCTTCTAACTACACAGTGTCCTCATCAGCTACAATAGAACTGTGTGTTGCTCAGCGAGGAACATTTCTGAAGTTTGTTCGGAATAAGAAAAAAACATCCGTAGTCATTGCCACGGATACAGGCAGAGTTGATTATGTAATAAGAACCGTTTCTTTTATTGTGCTACCTACAATTAGTGGCATCTCTGGTGCACAGCGGGACCCAATAAATGCCATTTTAGAGTTAGCATCCTTGGACTTTCCCGGTAGGTGTATTGCTGCGTAATTATCTCTAATACTCAAGTAAGCTGGGTATATGAAGGATCTGAACAAAGACACGCCAAAAATCTCTCCACCTGCAAAGTCACTGGAGAAGAGGAGGAGTTTCTTCACGAATGAGTTGAAGCTATGGGGAAATGTTTGAGGAGGAGTTTTCTGAAAGAGCTATCTCTCTTAACTTTGGGCTACCGGAGCACTGTAGTGTTTTTCAGGGAAAAGTGGCTGCTATTAAGGTGGCGGTAAACATACTGCTACGAAATGCAGCTTCTTTCAGGAATGTAATCATTTACTACGACAACAACTGGGTCTAACCCAGTTATCAAACTTCTTTGTGTTGGATATAGCGGAATAGCTGAAAACTGCTAACCCAACGAGCTAGCATGAGAGAGCAACCTTATCCAACTCACTTCGATTAAAACCAAGTTGGGTCTCCATTTGCACTTCTAGTACTGGACGAACGGACCTCACGTGCAAAATCATTTTGGCCCAGGGTAAAATATAGGAAATCTAAAGTTCATCTTGCTCAATCGCGTTGGTTCTTACTAGACATTATATAATAGACACTCATACGGTAAGACTAAAAATCTTGTTGGAGGCAACTTGTCAAAATTGTATGAAAGAGAATGAATATCAAGACACCTTCTTCGACGAAAACGAAACTGATATTAGCCGCCTCAACCAAAAATAGTACGTATAAGATTAAAAATTGACACCGCTAACTTTTCAATGAAGTACATATAATATCTCCCTTACTAAAGGGTTTTTCAATAAGAACGCTACAAAAGTAAAATTTGTTTAAATAAAACGAAAACGGTTTGGGATATCAATAAAATTCTTTATTACTGTGAAAGTACATTCGATGCCATTATGTAAGGAACTCGATTTCGTCTACATGGCCACCACGAGCGCGCTTGCAGAAGTCCAGACGACATTCAAGCGTAAGTCGGCCGATACAGCAACGAAGTTCAACAATCGTCGCTGGCTTGTTGGCATAGACCATAGGCTTGACGTAGCTCCACAAAAAATACTTGTAGTCTAAAGGCATTAAATCGCACGACCGAGGCGGCCATTTCGTGAGATAACACGTTCACCAAACTTGGTTTTCAATAAATCGATTTTAACATTCGCTGTGTGGCTTCTGGCGCCATTCTGTTGGAACCACATACTGTCAAAGTCCATATCATCCAATTAGGAACAAAAATATTTGGTTATTATTGAACGATAACAATTCCCATTCACAGCAACGTGCCGGTCTTGATCATAATGGAAGAAGTACGGCCCAATGACGCCGCCAGGACAAAAACCGCACCAAACCGTAACTCATGGATTATGTGTGGATTGCTGCCTGACCAATAACGAAGAGTTTTCTCATCGCTGAAGATGATTTTTCGATGAAAATTAAAATTGGACGTAGCGCTCTTAAAGTTGAGGTCACTGACTCCGAATTTCGGTAGTAAATTTTAATAATTTCAATCTTTCTACCGAATAAAAAGTAACTAAGCCGTGTAGTCTGAGTAGTTTTGTTGCATAGTGTATGAAATACACTGGGCTTTGGCCAGCATTTACATAAAATTATATACATATGTATGTGTTAATACACGTGTGTGCATGTGTGTTAACAAATCTTTACAGTTTACACCTTCGTAGACAAAGGAAAATGCCAAATTAAATTTACAGGTGCACACGCGCACCAACATATGGGAGAATACTAGAGTACTTACTTCCCAAGGCAACAATGCGCTATAGGCTGCAATGGCACTTTTTAATTTTGTTCTTCGTAGTAGCTTGCACCTGCTAAGAAACAAGCAAACAAATGAATTACGTAAGCAAATTGAAACGTGTCACTGCGGCTTTTACTGCTGAAAATTAAGCTTAGAAACAATGCACTGTTGATCAACAAAAGCAAAATTAAGTGAAACGTAGCTGAGAAAATCCCTCGAATATAGTGTGTACCAAGAAAATGCAATATTTCTAAAGCTGCATTTGATGCCTAACATTTTCATTGTCTAAAATTTTGTACATTTTTCGTTTCTTTTTGTTTTTTAATACATATTACAGTAGGCACTTTGGAGAGCTTTAATTGTGTCTTTTGCTTGATACAAGACATTTTCTGCCTCTGCAAGTGTTACCAATTACAATAGTAAAATGGAAAATTATGATGAAAAACCACTGCAGGGAATAGAAACTTTTTATTGTGAATTCTCTATTGTAACGATTCTCACCTGTAACAATTTTCAGGCACAGTTGGCTTCCTTTCAGACCTATAACAGAATATTGATACCGGGCTAATTATGATATCGAAAGGAGAGTAGTAGAGTCGTAACGAATTTCTCGACAACAATATACTGTTTCCATTCCGTTTTTTGTTTTGTCATAGCTTGCAAGCTCTTACGCCCTGGAATGGCTTGTAGTAGTAATTGGCAGCTTCTTACTATTTTTTTGAGATGCTTTCTCCCTCTCTCTCTAGTAATAAATTAGGTTACTCTGATAGGCCAATAAGCCACACATAGACCAGTTTTGGTTCTTTGTGATACCAGATGGAGTTCACTTTCTAGATCCATGAGGTGTAGTCATCCTTTAGAATACCTGTGCTTAATGCAAATTTTAACCGACTATGCGCCCTCAGGTAGCTCGTTCCATCAGGTTTTGATTTTCTTTATCATGCTTCTGTCCAGATCGTCAAATAGACAATGCATGGGTTTGACAATGTGGATGATATTTTCGGGGGTTAGCCGTACACCATTCTTGGGAATCTCGTCCACTATTTCATTGTGGGCTGGCACCCAATAGAAGTGAAATTGCTTGCTACTGGGAATACTTTCTTTACTTCCCAACACACTTCTGCGCGACATTCGATACGAGGTTACTCTCTTCAATGCTACTTGGCTGTCTACGTATGTTAACTCTGGAATCACCTGCATGTGAATTAGAGGCCGCGGCTTTCTTAATATCAAAGACCTCAGACTTAAAAAGCTGCATTATGATTCAATGGATTTAACTCATCATATTCTTTATAAATGGCACTGAAATTTAAACCTGCACAAAAAGATGTCCATTTTAGGAGTAAGATACACAGCTTCCTCAGTAAACTTTTAAAAGACAAGTGTAAGAACCAGTTGCAAGCTTGACATCATTTTACGCATCAAATTTGCATAAAATTTTGTGTTTTCAATGAATCCTTGGGTACGGAATCGTTGAAAATATGGCAAAGTGTTTTGGTTAGTTTGCTTTATTACGAACACGAGAATTCGATCGGTACAAAGCAATGAAGGTTCTAAGATCAAAAACTCTGGCGGTTGGACCACTCTTAATGACGATAACATCAAAAAAATTAAAATGATTTTATAGAGATAGCTGAGGACCCAACATCTCTTTGGACCGACTCATTTTGGTTGATGTTTTTGAAACCTGTCAAAATACATGAATCTTTTGCAGTAATAACGTCGAGAAAATGTCGCAGAAGAGACTCTTGACAACAAAGCTGAAAATTTTACATTCATCAAACATGTTATTACTGCTGGATGAGAAGTGGGTTTATGCATCTTACTTCATACTTCATAAATGGCGCTCTAAAAATGAGACGGAACCAAATAAAACACGTCAAAGGCATTCTCAGATTTTCACCGTTTTAATGCAGCAGGATTGTGACTGACTTTTTCGCCAAACACGAAATGAGAGTCATCGCTAAGCCATCGTATGCGCCAGATTTGGCTCCCTTGAGACCATTTCGGTTTTCTAAACTACTTCCGGAGATGGGTTATTGAGATCATTTAAAACACTGGAGGCCACTGCAGACGAGGTTTATAATGTGGAAAATTTTGATTGATTGTTGGCATGCTTAATTCTGTATTGGGTCAAAATATACAATACGATAATACAGATTTGTACTAAAACACGCGAAAATATTCTTATTTTATCATTCTTTGAATGTGTAATAAGTTTGCATATTCATATCACGCATTTCCATCTCTTAACTTAAACTTGGTTCTCTTGTTTAGGGTAGTTGATAGCCTTAGATAGTCTACCAATAATAACATATTCACAAATTGCAGATTTTTCCTAACTTTCTGAGATATTTCTTCAATGTGATTATTGCTAACATATCAATATTGTTGAATTTTAACAAAAATTCATAAAAACTAATACAATTAGACTTTCCCTACACTCTATCTACACTTAAAGGTTTACGATTGTTTTAATAAATATCAAATAAAATGTAATTCCAATTAAGAATATTTATTGAACTAAATATATTTGCATCCACAACAATACTTCTGCTCGAAATACATACTACAACAACTGTGATTATTGCTTTTCTCCTTATTTCCTGTGAATATTTTTGAACACATATCCTTATAATTCATTTCCAGAAATGAAAAGACCACAAATTGCTAATAATTATTATTATTATTTTAAGCACACAGATAACGGTAATTTAATAATAAATTTCAACATTCAACTCAGATAAAAACGCACAAACATTTTAATTGAATGCAGCTGCATCATTCAATTACAGTTAAATATTGTTTGTGGCAAATTTTATAGCCAATAATGTAATTTACACCTTGAAAGATGAATTAAAATCATTGAAAAGCTCTGACACATGCCACGCTCACGTACCTGAAGCCACACTTACTTTGGTAAATAGTGTATACATACCTATAGTTGTGAGTACATACATATGTGTATGTGAGTGTGTGCATTGTTATGCGACAATGGAATCCGCTGAAAATTGGATTTAAATTTTCCTGTCATAAATTGATGGGATAAACACGTGTTTTAATCATACCCAGTGCCAAGCAAACAATGGTACAAAATTAATGTTTAAGTGCATGTGGTGGAACTGCATACATAGTACATACATCCATATGCAATTACAAGCTTACTATTTTACATAGTATTTATATATGGATTAAGTATGTAAAGGAAGCATTATAAGGCGTATCCGCAAGCGATTTCTGGACAAACCACAACTATGTACATACATTTCCAATTAGTTGTCATGACATGGATTATAGTGAATACTTGTGAAAAAAAAAATATTTTTTATAAAATGTGCAAGTTTTGGAATTCTCTCAGATACAACAGAAAAATGCAATTTTAATATATATTAAACATTGGGATTTCTCTTAAATTCTCTAACAGCAAAAGTTAAGAACACTGAAACCGTTACTTCACACCGACCGTAGACGGATTTATATTGCCAAAATGCATAGTTTCCTGCAGCAGTGCCAATATTTTTTAAATAATACATCATAATAGTTTTGACGCAAGAATTCTCAATTTTTGGGTTACAATTCTGACTCTTTAGGTTCTACATATTTTCGTAAGTTGTGTTTTACATTTCGGGATTCGAGAACAAAAACACATTTATAATCAAAAATAACTTTATTGATTTTAAAAATATTATCCATTAAGATCTATACACTTTTGCATGCATTTGAACCAATTTTCGCAGCACTCTTGTCACTCTGATTGAGGTACAAGGAGCATTCCAAAGTAAACAGGATTAAAAAAAAAACAGAGCAAACGGTTTTTTCGTCAAAATCTATTTATTTTATTCAAAATAGTCGCCTTCTGCAGCTTTTTGCACGGTCCAAAAGTTTTTCGAACGAGTCTTTTAGCCGGTTGCAAGTCTTTGAATAGCCTCTACGTCTGCATAACGCTTTCCTATCATGGGCGAATGCATTTTTTTCGAATAGAAAGAATTCTCAAGTTGCCATATCAGGTGAATACGGAGAGTGGTTGATGGTTAAAATGCGATTTTTAGTCAAATAATCGGTCACAAGCGTCATTCGAAAAGACGATAATCCTGCAACAAACGCCAACTTTCATCAAAAAAAGCACACCTTCCGTAAGCCCAAATGTTCAGTAAAAACGCGACAAGTTTGTGTTTTTGAGATGTTCAATTCCATTTCCATGAATTTCAATGACGATTTTGGCAAATTTTTAGTGATCACGGTTTTTGATTGTACCACATGTTGATCGCCATTTATGACCTCACGACCACTTTGAAAACGTTAAAACCACTCGTGCATTCTGCTACGGGATAGGCAATCATCCCCTTAAACTTTTTTCATCTATTGAAACGTTTCGGTAAAAGTTTTACCAATTTTAAAACAAAATATAATGTTGGATCTTTATACGAAGCTCATTTTCGCACCGATAACACAAACATACTTTTCGGAAATTCTAACTAGACAATCGATAAATATAGCAGATTATAACGCATCAGTATCTTATACTTCCAAAACATGTTTTTTTTTTTTAATACATCAACTGTCTCTTCAGGTGTCGAAAAACGTCGCTATCAAGTTTATTTTTTACGAACGGGAATAAAAAGAAATCATTCGATACCAAGTCAAGACTTTACGGGGAATCGATGATTTGAGTGCAAATAAATACAGTTGTTTCAGTCAAATGTTCTTGCAATATTTAAAGTATGTTACCGAGTAACGCCAACAATTGTCTTGATCTCACCATAGATCACATAACTATCTTCCATTATCAGTTTTCACACAGCATTAATAGTTTCCGGAAGTACAACTGATTTTGGACAACCTTTAGAAAACTCGTCTTGCAGTGATCTCCGGCCTTGATGAAGCTTCATCGTCAGAAATTGAATTAAGCTTACCTATGCACTTTTGATGAGTTAATCCATATTAGTTACTGTTAGTGTAAACAGCACAAATAGCACTCGTATGTCACAACGTCCTGAGTATGCATACTATCAAAAATGACAAAATGTACAATAAAATTGTGAGTTTCCAGATTGCCACAATCGTTATGCCAAATCCCAAAATGACAAACATACTTATTTTTAGGATAGGAAAAGCCACAGTAAACCATATTTGGCGAATAATGAAGACTTTTTAACACATCTCGTATACAAATTAGAATATGTTCTTTTTCTCGCAGATGTTTGATACGCAAAATATACTTTACTGGAATTCGGAATTTAACGTTTATTTGAATGGCTGCTGAATGGTTCGGTTCTGCCGAATCAGAAACTTATTGGATCCGATCAGAATCTCAAAATTGAGGTATTAGCTGAGTTTGGGACCCGTAACGTAAAAATGTTATTCCAATGAAAGAAACACGAACGTCTCAAATATTGACCTGCCCCAACGTTGGCGACTGTCTAAATTTACAAAAGAACGGGATTGACGAATATGCACCCGGTATTTCCAGAATCTCCAGAGGGAAGGTGACACTATCCATTTGGTGAATACCGTCGAAAAATACAAAGCCGATATTATAGCACTACAGGAAACAAGTTAAAAGTTACATGCATATGAAGTCAGCTAAAACTGCCATAAGACGATTTGCAAATTTATGTCTGTTTAGAATGTTCGCCACCTCTTCACAAGAATCATCCGTACGTCTGATCTGATGAGCTAATATCGAAACTATGTCACCCCCACAGCTGCATTTCTTATAGAAATTATATGCATACCTAAATCTGAAAACGTAACCCGCAAGCTGTTTGAGTCCTACAAAGAACATTTTTCTAGTTCTTTCTAACCTTGTTTTACACAAACAACATTCTTCAAGTCGAAAGACAAAAAAATGGGTTGAAATCTTAATTTTGATCGATCAGTTTGAATGATCGATATATGCTGTAATCTGATTTGAACACTTTGTTCAGAGATAATTTGTCAAATTAAAAAAGTTTTCCATATAAAGACTTCAGTTTCAACGATCAGTTTTTATCACAACTACATGCTACAATGATTCGATATCGGTAGTTCCGACGAATTACCATCTTCTTGTGCAAAATTTGAAATGGGTATCTCAAAATTTGAGAGGCAGACAGACATACATACATATATGTATATGGACAGACGGATTGACAGTCAGCCATGGCCAAATCGACACAAGTCGTCACGCTAAAAATCATTTACATTAATACTTCTTCAGTATTTGGAAATCGGTTTTATATCCCTTCCTCATTTCAGGGAAAGGTTCGTTCAGCAAACCATTTTTTGAAGAAGTCGTCAATAAGGGTCAAATTGAAAGAATGCAGAGAGTAGAGTAGGGTGCTGTTCGCCGATTTTTTCAATTTAACGATCGTATTAAAAGTTCTATTTAATTTAGAGTTATATTCATAACCGTTTTAGTATTCTTTCTGAACATCATCTTTCTATGTATCTACTTTATCTTTTTCAAAACTAATGCCTTAAAATTGATTTAGTTAAATGATATGATATCAATCTGATGAAATTTGTGTAGCCAAAAGCTTCGACATGTAATTCGGAATAAAAAACTATAGAAGGCTCAATAAATTGATTTCGAGTAAGAAAAATACGCTTTAAAGCTTAAACGAGCAACAGAGGCGAATAGGTAATTCACGAGTTGCAAATTATTTTCAAATTTTAAAACCAAGCAAACATTCCGTACGATAACAGCAACATCACACAACATTCCAATCACTAATTACACATGCCAGAAAGCCAATAGGGTTGAAATATGCATTTTTTTTAGTTGCAGAGATATTTGTCGACTGCTGCTTCATTGTTATATGGCTTATAATATGTGTGTATTCCATATTTAAGCTTAAACTCTGTTTATCGAAGTAAACTAACCTCGAAGTGTAGCCAGCGGCTTACAGCACACCAATCTCAAACCACTCTTCCTTATGACAAAATACAACTGTGACCATAATTACAACACTGATATTGACAATTGGTAACGGTCTAGTCTATCCAAGTGATCATACACTAACACATAGATTGTCAAAAAAGTCTTGCGGTATTTTCGCTAACAACACACTTAACTACATACCTGATAGCTTCATAGGAGTTAACGTAAATATTTGACAATGGACGTGGCACCGCCGACCTTTACATTAAATTCACTATCTGAAGAACCACTCCACCAATTTCAATCAGATTTGTACTGATAGTTCGGTTCACCCGAAGTTAGCACTTCCTTTCTTGTTTAGCTTCATTTTGCTCTGATCGAATTAAAGATTACTTGTCTAATAGCGATATTCCAATAAAATGCCTATTTAAAGCCACACACCTATAAATTTCAGCAGCTTTGGCACCAATTCGAGATGCCAAGTGCAGCCAGATTCTTCTCCACTTGATCTCTCTAGCGGAGTGGAGGTCCTCCCCTTCTTCTGCTTCCCAGAGCGGTACTGCGTCAAGTATTTTCATAACTGGCGTATTTTCATTCATTCGGACGAGATGAAATAGCGCAACCGCTGTCTCTTAACTCATATAACTCCTACAGCTCATCGTTTTATCGAATGCGCTATTCGCCGTTCCCAACACGCAAAGGACCACAAATCTTTCGCAGAACCTATCTCTCGAACTTCAACTCATCAGATGTTGTCATCGTCCATGCCTCAACACCATATAACCGAACGGGAATAATGAGTGACTTATAGAGTTTGGTTTTTGTTCGTCGAGAAAAGATTTTGCTTCTCAATTGCCTACTCAGTCCGAAATAGCACCTGTTGGCAAGAGTTATCCTGCGTTCGATTTCCAGGCTGACATTGTTGGTGGTGTTCATACTGGTTCCAAGATAGATGAAATTATCTACGACTTCAAAGTTATGACTCTCAACAGTGACGTGGGTGTCTAGCCGCAAGTGCGACGACTGTTTGTTTGATGACTGGAGATATTTTGTGTTGCCCTCGTTCACTGCCAGACCCATTTGTTTTGCTTCCTTGTCCAATCTGGAGAAAGCAGAACTAACGGCTCGGGTGTTGAGGCCGATGATATCAATATAATCAGCATACGCCAGCAGCTGTACACTCTTATAGAAGATGGCACCTTCCTTATTTAGTTCTGCAGCTCGAACTATTTTCTCCAGAAGCAGGTTGAAAAAGTCGCACGATAGGGAGTCGCCTTGCCTGAAACCTCGTTTGGCATCGAACAGCTCAGAGATATCCCTCCCAATCCCGACGGAGTTTTTGGTGTTGCTCAACGTCAGCTTACACAGCCGTATAAGTTTTGCAGGGATACCAAATTCAGACATCGCGGCGCAAAGGCAGCTCCTTTTCGTGCTGTCGAAAGCAGTTTTGAAATCGACGAAAAGGTGGTGAGTGTCGATTCTGCTTTCACGGGTCTTTTCCAAGATTTGGCGCATGGTGAATATCTGGTCGGTTGTTGATTTTACAGGTCTGAAGCCACACTGATAAGGTCCAATCAGTTTGTTGACGGTGTGCTTTAATCTTTCACACAATACGCTCGATAGAACCTTGTACACGGTGTTGTGTCTCACAGTAGTTGGCGCAGATTGTGGGGTCTCCTTTTTTGTGGATTGGGCATAGCACACTTAAATKCCAATCGTTGGGCATGCTTTCGTCCGACAATATTTTACAAAGAAGCTGATGCATGCTCCTTATCAGTTCTTCGCTGCCGTGTTTGAATAGCTCGGCCGGCAATCCATCGGCCCCCGCCGCTTTGTTGTTTTTCAGGGTAATTGCTATTCGAACTTCTTCCTGGTCGGGCAATGGAACATCTGCTCCATCGTCAACGATTGGGGAATCGGGTTCGCCTTCTCCTGGCGKTGTGCATTCACTGCCATTCAGCAGGCTGGAGAAGTGCTCCCTCCATAATTTAAGTATGCTCTGGGCATCGGTGACTAGATCACCTTTGGGGGTTCTACAAGAGTATGCTCCGGTCTTGAAACCTTCTGTAAGCCG
>NW_017536630.1:1328809-1336353 GCF_001853355.1 Bactrocera latifrons
TTTTTTCGTAGAATTTTCGAGCATTACCCCTGTCGGCCAGCTTATCAAGCTCTTCGTACTCACGCATTTCGGACTCTTTCTTTTTCTGTCTGCAAATGCCCTCTTCAACTCTCTGTATCTATCCCATCCCGAGAGTTGTAATATTATTTTTTACTTTGTTTATATAATTATTATAACATATTCTGTCAGTTCAGCAAATTGTCGACGCAATTTATAACATTTTGAATAGTCAGCAACTAAACCAGTTTTTTGAAAAAGTTTAAAACACCAGGTTTTCTATTTTTTAATTTACATAATTCTTTCGAAAACCATAAACTGGAAATCATTTCTTGAGTAACAATACATTTCATCTAAGAACTCGTTAAAACATAATCGAGTACTAATAGGAATGGTGTGATCATCAATAGATTTCCACGATATGCACGGTAAATTGAAATCCCCAAAACAATCATGGAATCACTATTGTTAGCCATTGAGAAAACAATATTTATTAATGAAGCATGCTGCATATAAACAGATATATCCGAGTGAGGCGGTATATAAAATAACGTTAAGTAGATATGGCCACTCGTAACGCAAATACGAATGCACTTAAATTCTATGAAGTCTTAATGCGAAACATCGACTTCTTCAGATGAAATTTAAGAATGAACAGCAAACAAGACACCACCTCATTTTCTGTTCAGCCGGTCATATCTAAAGATTTCGAATTCGCTATTGAATATTTCATTATCAAAAATGTGGGACTTTAGCCAAGTTTCTGTGAAAGAAATGATTTTAAAGTTACAATTAATGCTATTTAAATACAGATCAGTAAGTTTTGTATTAAGACCTCTAACATTTTGATAATAAATACTCAGCGAATTATTGTTACTCAGTTTTTATATCCACGGGTTTCCTTAGCATTTTAGTGACAACTACGGGACTTATCACGTTTGTGCTCGAATTCGCGCACAAAGATCCCAGATGGCCAGAATGAGTTGTCAAGTACCAATTTAAAATTGTCAGCGAATGCGTCGATCTTAAATGACGAAATTTCCCTGTTGTATTTGAAATTAATTTACGGATGACTGTATCGACGAGATATAACTTTTTATATCATCGACTGTGGTATGCGCAGGAAGCCTTGAGATAAAAATTGCCTTTTTCCGCGGTATTACATCTAAGTTTTCATTAGCTGGCTTGAAAGTATTTGGAGGCGGATCTTGAGAAGTTTTCCGTTTACCGTGTTCAGTAACAGTTTTCTCTGTGTCCTGAGCAGACGGGACCTTCTCTCCTTGAGGAGAAGGGGATGAAAGATTGATGAGGTCAATAGTGAGTGGGGGCATTCTTTTTAAGGAAGATGCAGTGGTATCTTCATCAGACGGATGTTTACGTTTATATGAAGGTTTTGGATTCTCTTCCTGCGCATTTAGGCATTTAAATGATTGAAACAATATCATAATGCCTAAATTTTTAAGTAAAAGTTTCAAGCTCACGAGCAATCTACTTGAAACTATTGCGCGCCTGCCTAAAAACTTTAAATAATTCAATTTCTGTTGGTCCACATTTTAAGCAAGACCAGCGCAAGTCCCTACTGTCAAGAATAGACTCCAATATCCTACCTGTCAGTCCAGCACATTTACGATGGGCACGCTCGTCACAAAGCGTTCCGACTCGCCTTTTACAAAGCAGTTCGGAAAATTGCAAGTCATAATGATAAAAAACAGTATTAAATAAAAATGTAAACAATTTTAAATAATAAAAGTAAAAAAGAGCAATGACACAAATATTTATAACAGATAAATGTAATAAAAATAGTTGGTTAACAAAGATAACAACCAATGTAGCGAGCAATTTGAGATGCACTGTAACACACGAAACATAAGAATCTCGCAAACAGCTGTGGACAAAGATTGAAACGAATTAAAACAAGAAAGAAATTTAAGTAAACAACATAAATTAACACTAACAATTTTACTATTTAAAATGAAGCACAAAAACAAATTGAAAATGACTCGGCGGAATGAATTAAAATTAGCAAACACACAATTAAAGTATATTTCAATTGGTTTAATAGAACAATATAACAGTGATACTTATCTTAACGGATCACTTAATTGAGATAATTTCACCACAAAAGTTTTAAAAATTATATAAATTAAAAAAATTTCTAAGAGAACGAAAGCACAGCGAGAAAAGTTGCAAAGCACACTTAGATTCCAATCGTCGGGCATGCTTTCGTACAACCATATTCTATAAAGACTCTGACGCATTCTCCTTATCAATTTTTCGACACCAATCAATCGGCCCCCGCCGCTTTGTTGTTACCGATTGGGGGATCGTTATGCTTTCAGTGCCATTCAGCGGACTGGAAAAGTGTTCTCTTCATAATTTTACTGCGCTCTGGACAATGAATGGTCACTACATCACCTCTGGGGGTTCTTCAAGAGTATGATCCGGTCTTTAAACCTTCTATTAGTCGCCACAACTTTTCATAGCAGGAGTGCAAGTCGAATAGAAAATCGTTGACAACTGACATCCAGGTATTTTCACTATTTAGATTCAGTGTAAGGTATTTTTTTGTGAGAAAAGAAACAGAGTTGTTTAAAATGCGGAATTATTCTAAACAAATGTATTCATATCTCCGGAAGGATCTAAGTATTTTTCGGATCTGCTTAAAATTTTCGAATAATTTATATAAATATATGTATGTACATATTCACAAAAAATTTGGAGTTCATATGTGGATATAACCTCTTAAGGACCAAAGTCAATTTTTCTGACAAGTGAACGCAATCGCAAAACATGTTAGTCAGCAGGTTTTAGCAATTCCCACCGTTTGGTAAATCTAAGAAAGTTGAATTGTATGAACATATCGTTCATCATTATCTTCATAACCGCCTTCTTGGAAGCACTAGCACTTCACTAGACAGCTGCAGACATCATTGTCATCATCACGACATCCATCAACATCTGAGATAGGCGCACAGACAGTAATTCAAATAAAATATGACAATAAACAAACACTGCAGCCAGATGAAATTTGCAAGCGTCAACTAAGCAAATAAACAGTCAACTAACCATCCGGCTAAGCGACTAAGAAACTGACACTGGAAAGGACAATCAAATGATAACAGCAACACCTGCAGCAACACACAAGCAACACCATCTCACTTGCCACACACATTATCCCAGTTCCTGTATGTATATCTGTCTATACAACCGACGACAATGGCCCGAACATTTATGAATAATTAATGCAGCAATACAGCAAACTATTTATGGACATAGCAACACCTCAATACCCACGCGGTATGCTCGCAAGTTATGTGTCACGCCGTTATTGCAAGACGCGTTTTACCCTGCGGGGTCTTGGGGTACTGTATCTGTGTGTACATACATACATATTTCACATATGTACATACATATGTAGGTGAAATTTTGCTTTGGTCGTTCGTTTGAGTCTGCTGGTCTCAATAGCAATTGTTGATGCGCCGCTATGAACCGTGAAGATAAATTCCTTCGCCTCAAGTGAAACATTAGCCCAGTGGGTAACATTTACAATGGCGAAAAGGTGATTGCGGTAATTTGACCTAATTGCTGTGGGAGGCCGCAAGTCAAATTTCGGCTGGCGCTGTACGACAAAGGACGCGTAAAGCACATAAATATATGTATATACATCTATAGTAATTTATATATAAACATGTTTGAAGATTATAACAAAACAGGGTGTCACACGAGAACAAGTCAATTTAAAGCTGTGGCAATTAAATCTCATCAAGCTTCTTGGTCTAAATCTTGCACCTGGGAGTCATGTATAGTTAATAGTCGACGAAATGCTGAAAACGGAATTCTTACCTCACTACAAGCAAACTGGGGAATCGGAACCCCGTCGTTTTCTTGCCAACTATCACTAGCCGCAATGTCCTTCTGAACAGAGCTCAAAGAATACTTTGAACTACTTGCTTTCAGAAAGATTGAACCTGGCGAAATTATAGTTACTTTCTTGAGAAAAACGTTGAAAAAATATCGACTTGACTCGACAGGCCAGCTTTCGCTAGACTGAACTGTTTCAACAGATTTCCGAGATGCTTAAGTTGATTTACAAATAAAAGTTTATAGTTTACACAGTACCGGCGTTTCAACTGTCTAAATAGGCTCTGCGGAAAGACACACAGCCGTTTTAGATTAATTGATAGTTTGAATAATGTATATAACTGTATTTATGAGCCAAGAAATGGCGTAACTTTATTATTATTCCATTGGAAATCCTCCGTGGTGGGTTGGGTTTTTCAGTTCAGGTCAGGTTCATTTAAAGCGTTAAGAACAAAAATTTTTTACTCAAATATGTCGAACTTTGTGCTTGAAAAGTGTTTTTGTAGGAAATTTGCGATTAAACACGAGGCGAGTGCCTAGTTATAGACCATTATGTATAACATTCTATAAGTGATTCCAATCGAAACTCGTCTTATTTGACAGATCTTTTGGTGCACAAAACTGCTAAACTCTGTATAAAAGTATAATAATATTGCTCAGATCCTTCTCACAACACCCTCTACAATTCACATTACAAAGTCATATTATTCTAACATTGTAAGCAACACGAAGAACGTAATTTATATGAGGAAGCGTTGCCGGAAAATAGCAGGAAGTGCGAATTAAAAACCGCAATGTTTTATTATGTTTTTAAAGCAGAAGACTCTTGTTGTGAATATAAATGACACAACAACATAGTTATTTAGCATATGCGATTGTTGCTTCATTTTTTATAAACCATAGTATTTAGTCCCCAATTATTATAAATGAATGAGTGTGGAATATTCTAAACCATTATATAATTGTATGAGTACTAATTGAAATCTTAGAAGAAAAGTGCTTGTTTGGTGGACAAAAGTAACACTCAGAAGGACTTATAGTACATGCTCATCTTAATTTAGGTTCTTAGTAATAAAAGGATTTTACCAGAATGACTTCTGCATAAAGTTTATGGATCTTTCTAGGTGCTGGTGCTACTTATAGATGAAGCCCAAATCTTAAACTGTATGATGGGAGGGACAGTTGACGATTTCTGAATATAATAGGTAAGAAGACCTTGGTTTCTTTACGTACGTCCTTCGGTAAGAAGCAGTAAAATTTCGTATTCAATTCTTTGTCAATACAAAAGGTTCTCATGAACTATGTTCGGAATCGGAATAAAAGTATGTTATTAAGTATCTTTAAAACGGGAACACACGCAAATAAATTACAGTACTGCACTGAGTTTTGGGCACATTTCTAGCTATTTTCAACCATCATATTTTGTCCGTCTATAAGCGCCAACAGCTTAGCTATCATTCGAAAGAGCATTATTTGGCATTTATTTTTTGAAGACTATCTCTTTCAAATGTTGGCAGCGGCTCCATCCCAGATGGTCCATTCGTAGAATCCAATTTTCGATGACTCGTTCCAAGGCCTGAATTGAAACTGGATTGTCCACACAGAGTTTATATTTTACTTATCCACACAGGAAAAAGTTTAACGTTCGTTGATGCGATGTGTGGGAAGTGGCGCCGTCTTGTTGAAACCAAATGTCGTCGAGATCACCAGCTTCAATATCAATCATCAAATAATCGGTTATAACCATAACAGTCGTCATTGGCGGTTACATTCTCACCTGAATCATTTTAGAAGGAATACGGCCCGATGATTCTGCCGGTTGACAAACCAAACCAAACTGTTGTTTTTTCTAGATAAATTGCTGGTGAATATCTTCAGGTTGCTCTGATTCCCAAATGCCCAATTTGACTTGTCTACATATCCATTGAGAAAGAAATGCGCCTTATCGCTGAACAAAATTTGGTTCGAAAACATTGGATCTTCTTGGAACTTTTCAAGAGCCCATAGAGCAAAGCGATGTCGCTTGGGAAGATCGAGGGGCTCTAGTTCTTGCACAAGCTGTATGTTGTACGATTTCAATGTAAGATCTTGACGTAAAATGCTTCAAGTCGTTACGTCAGTCCAAGTTGCTGTGAACTCTCCACGGTTTTCGTGTACATGCTCAGCTAGGGCTTCTATTTTTTTCTTCACAACATGTTGAACGTGGTATATTCGGTCGAGCATTATCCATAAATGAAATGCCAAACAAGAGTTACAGTCACAGCAGCATACTGAGGTTATGCAAGAAATTGGTTTTGAAGAGTCAGTAGAGGAGGTTATTTCTACAAGTGAGATAAAAGAGATCTTAGGAATGTGGGAGAGAGTTTCACAGTTCGTGAAAAAACACCCAGAAAAAGTGTCAAAATGTTGTGCATCTGACCTTTTTAATGACTTTGCCTAACTCATTTCCGGAACATTCTGAGAGGGAGGAAGAAACAAACCTTCTTGGACATGTTTTTTTCTAAATGGCCTTTAGATGAATGCGAGAAAAATTTAGCGAAAAAGGCAAAGACCCGTGAGGATATCTAATTTATTTCTTTACATTCTCTTTTTTGTTTTTGTGTAATAAATATTTGATATTTATAATTACGTTTTTATTATTCAAAACCACGTAACAAAAATAACTGGGATGACATTTTGAAGGTTGGAACGGATTATTGGTAGTTCAATTTCAAGTTTTGTATGGGGGAATTTGCTTCGAGATACGAATAAATCAAGATACGAGCAAGGTTGCGGAACGAATTAAACTCGTATGTCGAGGTACCACTATACTTTCAATTTAGTGGGATCAGAAAGGAGGGCTGAATTGTGAACTTCTAAAACAGGGTGAAACCATTAATGAGACGCCTTCGACAACAACTCAACAAATTGAATATAATGATTACCAAAAAACTTCCTTAATTCACCACGAAACCATATTTTTATACCCTGAACAGGGTATATTAAGTTTGTCAAAAAGTTTGTAACACCTAGAAAGGAGACCCTACAAAGTATATATACAAATGATCAGTATATTGAGCTGGCTCGATTTAGTCCGTCCGTCTGTCTATCTGTCTCTCCGTCCGTCCGTCTGTATACATACGAACTAGTCAGTATTTAAGATATCGTTCAGATCGGCTTATTATAGCGTATAGCTGCCATACAAACCGAACGATCGAAATTAAGGGCATGCATGGAAAACTTTCGCATTTGACGTGGTATCTTCACTAAATTTGACATGAATTACTACTTAAGGTAATAATATAATCTCTGAAAAAATTGTTCCAATCGGATTACTATAGCATATAGCTTCCATATAAACTGAACACATAGTTCCCAAGGGTAACTAACCCTGTGAAGGGTATATTAGCTTCAGTGCAGCCGAAGTTAACGCTTTTTCTTGTTCAATTTGACAATGATCAACCTTAAGAACAGTTAGAGACCATTTGGAAAACAGCTTTCTTCTTCTTGATTGGCGTAGACACCGCTTACGCGATTATAGCCGAGTTAACAACAGCGCGCCAGTCGTTTCTTCTTTTCGCTAAGTGACGCCAAATAGATATTCCAAATGAAGCCAGGTCCTTCTCCACTTGGTCCTTCCAACGGAGTGGAGGTCTTCCTCTTCCTCTGCTTCCCCCGGCGGGTACTGCGTCGAATACTTTCAGAGC
>NW_017536630.1:1337588-1374182 GCF_001853355.1 Bactrocera latifrons
ATATTTTACAAAGAAGCTGATGCATGCTCCTTATCAGTTCTTCGCCGCCTTGTTTAAATAGCTCGCCCGGCAATCTATCGGCCCCCGCCGCTTTGTTGTTCTTCAGGCGGGTAATTGCTATTCGAATTGGAAGATGGAGTCATGTGTAGAAGTTCACGCAACTGAGGAAAGTTTTCTGATCGTCATTCACTTGGGAGTATCCAGAAACGATTCTTTTACATATGACTCAAGCAGCTCACGACTTCCGCCCCTTGACCAAGTATCCTCTGGGTAGCCTAGGAACATCGGTTTGAAGGTGAGCTAAAGTGAGAAGGCGAAACATTCCCCTGCATAGGGTTGTGCGCTGGGTTTGGGACCCGCCACGTAAAGAAACCACCCCAAGGACAACGCAACAACAGCCTTGGAAAACAGCGGTTGGGTCTTTGATGCCCTCACTGGAAAACAGTTTACACCAAAACAGGGTGTCGAAAATGAGCTTGATTCATTTCTTAGCCGCCCTGATAGCGTAGCTTTTTAGTGAAGGATCCTTAAGTTGCTAGAAAGATGAGAAATGTTATAGCTTCGGGGGAGCAATACTTTCAATAATACTTTTGCATATAGTATCAGTAATAATTTTAACCGGATTTCTTCTAAAATAAGTTCACTTTCAATTCAATAGTTTAGTTGATTTTAATTAAGCACGCAATAATATTTTTAATAAATCAAAAACGGAAAAATCCTAAATTCAACATTAAATATAAGTTTGCAGAAATATTCCTCACATACGCCCAAAACTCGGGATTTACCAACAATAAAAGCGCATATTTTAGTGGTAGTTTGAACATTTTTTATACCCAAACTCGCCATAACTTAATACGCCACTATTAAGGAAGACAATAACTTGCTAAACGAAGTGAATTTACGCAAAATCTGAAGTGAGATTCGAACTTTTGTCAGAGCAAAAGGTAAAGTTCACAAACTTTACACTGCGTTTAGCCATAGGGGAAATATGCTGTCCGGGCTCGTGAATTCTTAATAGGCCTTGTTTGGCAGCAAAGTTCGAGCAAATGTTAAGCATATACCATATACAGATATGGTTGGATATATTTATATGTGAAAATTTAATATGGAAAGAAAATTTCGGCTGTGGCTCAGAGTTGTCATTGGAAACTCAACAAGTTTACAATACGAATGCACAGGTATATGTATGTACGTGAATGTTGCCGACTATGTGTAAGTGTTTAACCAATTTAAAAATGCATGCTTGTGGCATGCTAAAGAGTGCTTTAAGGCACAGATTGTAGGTATGACCAAGAATTTCGCTACTCATATGGGTGCTTATGTTTTCTTGTGTGTTTAAACAGGCCACGTGACTCATTTATCAGCCAAAAGCAAAACCCAAAAACAAAAGCAAACTTATCCCGAGTTACCACTACTAAAATATGCGCACTAACTAACTGTTACTTTACATACTATACATACATACTCGTATATACATATAAGCTCAAAATTTTAAATTTACGCATAAAGTAACAGTACACACAGTGACTGGAAATGGCGCACACGTGTAGGTACACAGGCGGATCAAAGTAGGGGGCCCAATATATTTTAGTTAAGCTAATTTGAGAGGCTTAAGGCTGCTGAATGTTTCAGTGTTGTTGGAAGGGTAGGGCAAATCTGATATACTTTCCCAACGAAAGCGACAGTTTAACCCAATGCAGGAGACATCTAGTGTTAAGTTGACCCCAGAATCTCGTCGCTTCTTCACTTGTTCTTAACTTGAAGACTAAAAAGCTATGAGACGAATCCTTCCCGAGTATCACAAGTACGTACCAGGTTTAACCGGAAAGTAATAGGACTGAGTCGATTTAAAAAAAATTAATTGAACTAATCGTTACAATTATTTAAAAACTTTCAAAATCTTTTTTAGGAAAGAAAACAAAAAAATTCGAGCCACATCTGGGCTGTAGGGCGGCTGCGGAAGCGCTGGCCTTGGTTAGGTAGCTGTTCACAAGAAAGGCGATGTGAGCCAGGGCGTTGTCGCGCTTCAACTTCCAATCTGCTGCGATGTCTTGTCGGGCCCGACTTTCACGTAAAACTTGGCGTTGACGGTTTGTCCAGGAGGAACAAATTCATGGTGGACGATGCCTTTGATGTCAAAAAAGATAATGAGGTCCTCCAACACGGTTTTCATCAGCGACGCTTTCCTGGTCCTCCAAAAAGGACCGGTGCTACCGAAACACACCAGTTCTAGCTAAAGCAATATCTGGGTAAGCCTGCTTGAACATATCAAACTTCTCTGTCGCAGATTTACCGAGTTTCACACATAATTTAATCGCGTACCTCTGTTCTAACAAACGCTACATTTTCCGCTTGCACCACTCACAGAAACACGTCGCGCCAAAATGTTTGTCTTGACTCTCCAAGTGCTCGTAAGTACCGACGTGGCGGAAGAAAATCAGTCTTAATCCTTTCCGAACAAACCCTATAGAAGTGAAGAAACTTTTAACTCAAAGTGGGGATATTTACACGCCATCTCATAATTTCAAGGTACCACCCGGATAACTCGTAGTTATAACAGTACTTGAACAGTCGTGCGGTTTCGATGAGCTCAAACATGCAGTGCCACTCCTTTGATAACTCTGAAAGATCTTACCTCTTTCAAACAATGAGAAGAAAAACTGTGAATCTGAACACACACCAGAGGTCTGTCCAGGTAAAAACCTTCTGATCTTACCAACGGCTCACAACAAAGAGCTTTACCATTTCCCGCATGAAATAAATTAACGATGAACAAATAGTTTAAAAGCTTCCTAAAACCCTTGTTTATATAAGCATAATCTTCTTAATGTGATTTGATATGTTCACTGAATTCCGCTTCCTAAATTATAACATTCTGGTTTGTAAAAACCTAGTTATATTACTGATCCTTCTCTCAGTTTTATTTAATACAGACTTATCTCATTCAAACCCCATACCAGCTGACACCTCCACTGTTCCCAACATTGACAAAAAGTGTGATTAAAGCCGGGGAGCTATACAAACTTAGGCAACAGCAGCATACGAGTAAGCCAACAAGCCATTGGCATTAAAAGCACGTGCATCCCAGTACAGGAGGCATTCAAAAATGTTGTGGTGCCATGAAGAAAAATACGTAGAAGTTTTGCTGCAGAAAATGCAACAGACGCTACGGAGATCGACGTGAAGAGCAACAAAACCGGAAGATAACTTAATTTACATTATGAAAAATGCATGGTGTATGCAGCAACGCTGCAGGCAATGAGCTTGTCTAAGTAAATGAAACAACACAAGCCCCCCATACGATGACATACATGGAAGCAAGAAAAAGGAAATAGCAAACATTTAATAAACAGAAGAAGACAAAATGCGCACAATAAAAATAGAAATATAAATTATCAGCAACAAAACAAAAAACGGAACATAGACCGGGTGATATTAACTCACTAAACGCCTAGCTTGCCGACATGATGAAGCGCTGCAGACAACGCGTCGCTGGAGCACTGCTTCCGGGCACTACCGCTGCGCCATGAGCAGCAAAGGAATCACACGGGTTGTGCACTGAGCACGAGCTCAGCATAAGTTGCTAAAAATCTTTCCGTTAAGCTCGCGTCATAATGGGATTTTTGTTGATGCTGCAACATCGCGCCGGCCACAGCATACCCATAGCGGCATACCAACGGACGTTGATGCCGGCAACGTGCAGCGTGTAAAAACTACAAACAAAAGAGACACTGCTAAGTTGACACTAGTTTGCTGACAGCACCATGAGCAGCAACAATAACATCATCATTGCAACATCAACGTCCTCATCATCGTCAGTGCATTGCCGCTGCTGGCCAACGGTGCATTACGCTGGCATCTGGCATCACGGTTAGTGCGCTGATCGCGAGTGACTCCTGCTTGGCGACTGCCATTTCAGCACTAAAAATGACAAAAACAACATCTTGCAACAGCTTTTTCCACTATCCCAAGCATGCTGTGGCATGCTTTTTGTTGTTCGCACTGTTAACACACAGCAGATAAATTATGCTCGCATACACCGAGCGCAGGGGAAGAAAATGCCGGTTGGCTGCGGCTCAACAGCAGGTTGCAAGGTGAATTCATGAGGCAAGCGATATGTTTTTGCTTGGCGCTGCTAGGCTTGCAACTGTTTTGCCGTTTTCTTTATGGTTATTTTATGTAAATGTTATGTTTGTTTGTTAGGAAAATGGCGTGAAGCTAAAAGCCGTCCGACAATCTTATTAATTTATGTCATGTAATGTTTATTTATTATAAGAGATTTTTAGAATAACTAAAAATTATCTATTTCGTTAAAACTTTAAAGTTTCGTGCCACTAAAGGCTATTTTGACAACTTATAATGTATAGTATTATGGGCTTCATCTGCAACAAGGAAGCTTGCGAATGCAAACTTTAATGTAAATATTTTTCTTTAGAAGGAAGAAATTTTTGAGTCGAGTATGTTTGCAACTTATGACCCGCTAAAAATAGAAACTTGGTAGATGATATGAAGTATCTTAACACGCGATCCTAATCGTTCGACCAGCAATAGAACTAGATAGAAAATAATAATTTGTAATAAAAATGATCCGAGAATTCAACAAATATCAGTAGACCTTGCCTAGTTATAACGAGTGATCCAAGAGAGGTACTTTTTTCAAAAGCATTTCTTTGACAGATCACGCATGAGTCGTGTCAAGCTGTCATGTTGTTTTTGTTCAGTATTGTCTGGCATTTTCATCATGGAAATTCTAACGCCTGAACAATGTTTATAAATCATTCAACTTAACAACGAAAATTAACATTCTGTAAAGAATTTGTTTAGCGAGCTTCGCTCAACTTATGGTCAACATAATCGGCCCACTGAGCGTACTATTCGCAAAACAATGGTTTGGTTATGGGTCATCAATCCATATTTCTTCCAAAATTATGCCGGTGCCGCAAGCGTCGCGTTATCGCGGTAAGATAACCGACTATTTCATGTTACCGTTAGATTACTCCCTGTGGGGTTATGTATCTAAAGTATCTCTCGCTTCGATTCAGGATTTGAAGCAAAATAACGCGTGTCATTCGCCAATTAGCAATCGAAATGCTCGAACGAGTGATGGAGAATTGGACTCAACGGATAGATCATCTGAGACGTAGCCGGGGCCAACAATTGGAAAAAATAATCTTAAAAAAATGAATGTCAAAGAATGTTCTTTCGAATGATAGTAAATATTCTCCAATAAATTTGATGTTTAGGTAAGTACCTTGAAATAGATCGACCTTTACCAAGAAATCCGTATAGTGTTCCTTTCCATTGCTTTTTGATTGCTAACCTTCGAAAATAATTCAAATTCCTTTGAGATTATAAATTGCAAACTGATCATCTGACTATGCTCAAAGTATTTTCATAAGATAAGAAGGTTCGTTTTTAATTTGGCCGGTATCGGACCTATGAAAAACAAGGATGCTGCCATAAGCAAGGAAACATTTTTTTCTGTCTTGTCTTATCTGTTTCATTCGGTGTGGGTAGCGCCATAGCTCAGCATGTATTGGTCGGCAACAAAGACGGTTTTGTGGCATGTGGTGTGCGTTTGCTGTGTGAAAATACATAAGAAGTTCGAAAACAGCCCTTCAAGCAAGTCAAAGCTTGATCATGCGTTTTCGTTTGGTCTTGTTCAGTGTGGGTTGTCACTTATGAAGCTATAGGCAGTTGTCGTATAAGACAAGAAAAACTATTTTGACTAATCTGGTATGGGTTCCTAAGTGCTTCATGCGCTGAGAGCAGATTACCTTACCTCTGCCAAACCCTTCTGCTATCATTACTAGGTGAATTTTTGTGAGATCCAGCATGACTTCTAATATCGCCGTCGGACGTGTGCGCATGGTATCCGACACGCAGATACCAGCTAGTCGTAGCAGCCTCGATAGTTGAAGTCCTACCGAAGTCCGCAATGCTTTCACATGTGATAATTCGAGAATAGCACTCCACCCTGTGAGCATACTCTTGGAGTGCCGAAACAAATTCTGGTATTCCCTGCGCAGTACGGCCTCTATCTATCTGCCACCTTTGCCGCACATTCTTTTTTCTAGTGCTCTTGCTACGCTCGAATGAGAAATATTTTCAAAATCACCTTCGGCACCATGCCAATCGAAAGGTTCGTCTTTTGAAGCAAACTAATTAGACACCCAATTTTCGACTTCTGTTTGGGAGTCGAGGTGCTGCTCAGTCAATACGTGTCATATCAAATGGTCATCGGAAGGCCCAAAATTTGGTGAACACGGCGTGTGGGGTAGCAAGTACTTTAATTGTATCTTGAAACGATTTTGTTGCGTATGCAGGTGCATTTTCGTGTAATAAAATTACTTTGTCGTCGTTTTCGATCAATGTATTTTTCAGATTGATCATTTGTTGTTTGTAGCGATGAGTATTGACAGTTTCACACCAGGTCTCAGAAGTTCATGATTTACCACACCCTTCTGATCCCACCAAACACAGAGAAATGCCTTCTTACGAATTGATCTGTTTTTTCAATCGATGTTGATTCTTAAAGCTTCATCCATTTCTCATCGTTGCAAAACTGAATTTCTGTCGTGTCTTTGAAGCAAAATTTCTCCAGAGCTTTTTCGATTTTCCATTTGTCTTTCATTCAATGCATCTGGCATCCACTTAACATTGCTGCTTTTTTTTATTTTTTTTTATTTTTTATTTATTTATTTTATTTATTTTTTTTCACTCAAAGTATCGTCGTCAAAATCATTATCTCTGAACTATAGAAACCATTTTTGTCATGTTGCTTCTGGTAAACATGATCACCATTTGCCTCGACAAGCATTCAATGCCACTATGCGGCACTTTTCTTCTAAAGGAATCAAAATATTAATCCTTTCCACAAATCATCACTTTTCGATACAAAATTTGACATTCTCAACACAATGAAAATATATTTTATTGTTTGTTGAATGACTGTAAGGTTAGGATAGAGGTCATGCCAAGCAAGCAGAAAAACAATTAAGGCTCGTTCACAACAAATGTTTCCCTACTAACACATTTGTATCTTAACGCTCACTTCATACCGGTATATCATTTAATGGACGTAGCTAATTGTATGCGCGTATCATTTGACATCTTAGCTACTGTATAGTACGTAACATAGCCATACATAATCAGCCAATTAAGCATTTGCATATTGCGCGTCTCTGCGTATACTTAACATAATAGCATTGCGCAGCGCTTACCACTGTTACCACAATGACGATGCAGTAGTCAGAAAGTTCATACAGACCGATCTGGTATATTCATTAACGTAAACGGCATTAATAATTCTACTTTGGCTTTAATGCAATAGCTTTAAAGTAGTTGTGTGTAATAGTGTAAGATACTCGTATCAAAAACCGTTATGTTAAGGCTATCTACCGGTATAAATTCATTGTTTTTATTTTATCTAAAATAGTCAGATATAGGGTTATATATACCAAAATGATCAGGGTGACGAGTAGAGTTGAAATTCGGATATCTGTCTGTCCGACTGTCCGTCCGTCCGTGCAAGCTGTAACTTGAGTAAAAATTGAGATATCATGATGAAACTTGGTACACGTATTTCTTGGCTCCATAAGAAGGTTAAGTTCGAAGATCGGCAAAATCGGCCCACTGCCACGCCCACAAAATGGCGGAACCCGAAAACCTATAAAGTGTCATAACTAAGCCATAAATAAAGATATTAAAATGAAATTTGGCAGGATCGCATTAGGGAGAGGCATATTCGAACGTAATTTTTTTGGAAAAGTGGGCGTGGCCCCGCCCCCTACTAACATTTTTTACATATCTCGAAAACTACTATAGCTATATCAACCAAACTCTATAGAGTTGTTTCATTCAGACATTTCCATATACAGTTCAAAAATGGAAGAAATCGGATTATAACCACGCCTACGTCCCACACAAAGGTTATGTTGGAAATCACTAAAAGTTCCTTAACCGAATAACAAAAAACGTCAGAAACACTAAATTTTACGGAAGAAATGGCAGAAGGAAGCTTCACGCAGGTTTTTTTTTAAATTGAAAATGGGCGTGGCGTTGCCCACTTATGGACCAAAAACCATATCTCAGGAAGTACTCAACCGATTTCAATGAAACACCCTGATGACATGTACCAAATATGGGTGAAATCGGTTCACAACCACGCCTGAAATCTCGATTATCACTTTATCATGTGAGAGTACAAAATGTTCGGTGACACCCGAACTTAGCCCTTCCTTACTTGTCTTTTCTTATGGTTAGTGTCTTGATGTTAAAAGACAAATGGAGAGAATTTTAAGATTTGAATCATTTTTTAAGTTTTATGATCAGCATTTTTAAGCCAAGGGGGTCAATTTTATTAAAAAATAGCCAAGGAAGAACTAAGTTTTACCTTTTTTATTTGTTTGATCAATTTTTTGAAAAATATTTTCATTTTTTGCAAATTAATTGCGTACATTCCGGTCAATTTTTACGATATTTTTGATGGAGGTCGTGCCTTGAAATAGGACAACTTATTACTAAACAATGAGTTCTCTATTCAATTTGACCTTGTAAAGATGTAATACAAGATCTTTTCGCAAAGCTTGCCACAATAAGACAGAGATGCCCAATGCTTGAGAACGACATGAGAGCAAAACCCGGTGACATCTAAAAAAGAGAATAAAACTATTGTTTTCCTTTTTGATAAGATACCAATTCTCAGCCTAGGCGAAGCTAAAATAATTTTGTTTAAAAAGTGATTAGGTAAATCCCTAAATACAATAGGTGACAGATTTCAGAAATCTGGCATCAAATGCCCTACTTTTAAAAGCACGCGTTGAAAAAAAGTTTCATTGGGCGAAAGAAAACATTAATCGTCATTGGAACATATAACATTTATTGATAAGTCAACCTTTGACTTGAGACGTAGTTGGCTAAGAAAAGGACAAATATTTAGTCGTAAGAGTGTTAATCACCCCCAAATGGTTGATGCTTATGGATGCTTCTCTGCTCATGAATGTGAAGTTTTGAGATTCTTCACAGAAAACCTGAATGCCGTTAGAGTAATATAATTATGTAGAAATGGTGGACTGAGGTCAGTTTCCATGATTTACTGTAAAAAATAACCAAGTTTGGATACAACAAGAAGATAATGATCTGATACTTCTCGATACCTTTTTTGTAGTTCTTCAAAAAGTTGATACGAAACCAACTTAAAGCCGAATTCGCGAATTCTTCCATCGTGTTCACTGACTTATGATACGTTGAATTGCCTGAGTGAAACATCACTTTCTTTTTTTCAAATGCGGCCTTTGTTCCTCAAACAATCCAATAACGCTATGTTTTAGTCATTGTTGATGGTCCTTCCTTTTTCAAGGTAGTCAATATAGATCATTCCATGTGCCAACTGTTGCCCTTTTACACGCTTTGGAGTGGGTTCATCATGTGCAGTGCACTCGAAAGACTGCCGATTGATCTGCAGAATGAAATAGTGACGCCAAGTTTCATCCATTGTGAGGTATCGACGAAAACATCTGAAATATTAAGCTTGAACATCTCCCAACACTGCTCCGAATCGTCAACTCGTCGTTGTTTTTGGTCAAAATAAAGCTCGCGCCGCACCCACTATGCACAGAGCTTTCTCATACCCAAGTATTCGTGAATGCTATCATGTACACACTCAGTTGATATCTTTGGAGTGCTTACTATCTCTAGCAACTTCGTCTTGTGGTCATTCCAAAGTTGATAAATTTTCTTCAAGTTTTCTTCTATGTCTAAACTTAGCATACTAATCCTTTTGGATTAATTTTTGAAGGGCAGTGTCCGGAAACTCGTCAAACAGCAAAGCTTTTGTTTCAACTGTATTTTTATCCTTCAAAAAGCAATATTTTACCAACACGTGGAATTCTTTTTTATCCATTTTTAGAATAAAAAAGTTTTTTCTCTCAAAATCAGACAGCTGTCATACTTACAGACGCGCCTTTGAGTTTTATACCATATTCAGACCGACACTTAATAACACGATTTCGGCTTATCCGACTAATCTTATAAATTTATCAAGTTTTCGCCATACAAAGATGACAGTTCAAAACCACTTCATCGAAGTGATTTGAAGCTGATCCACTCTAAATCTATCGGTGCGACTCTGATTTTGTACCATCTACTTGTCAGCATTGGAAATCTATTACATTATCACAGCTGATTTAGACACTACAAAGAGAAAAATGAAAACAAACTAATTTTCTTTTCAGCAATGAATCTGAATTCACCTGAAAGTCGAATTCCCAAATGTAAAAATGCGTCCATTATTTCCAATATATGGAAGTATTTAAAAGAAGACGGTTTTTAATAGAAAATTCTATTTGACAATGTTTTCTTGTAATAAATATCAAGCGATGTGAATTTTTGAATGGCAAAAACAGCTGTTTTATCATCTGTCCAACGGCGGTGAGAACGGGCTGATGAGTGAAGAGATTAAATGCAATCTAATCACTTAAAATTTTTGTTAGAAACATAGTATTAAAAACTTTATGAATTTATTTCTAGTATCGCCATCTATATGTCAGTTCCGAGATTTTTCAATTGATCTGTTATAATATTTGTCCAATAAAAGTTACCTACACTTTGGACAACGAAAACGTTATTTTTTTAACCAACAACATTTTTATATAATGTACATATATATTTTTTCAAAACTGTTAAATTTTGAAGCTACTTAGCTGCTCTGATATATGGTTGTCAAAAAAGACTTGCGGTATTTTCGCTAGTTGGCGCTGAAAACGAGTAGTTCTTGTTTTATTCGTCGCACCCGGTAATGCTATACCTTTTTGGAAAGCTCATATCACGCGCTAACATGTGTTTAATTGATTGTCGTTTCTTTTAAGTAGTTAGTGAGTTACAG
The DNA here is from genome assembly GCF_001853355.1 of Bactrocera latifrons. Lineage (NCBI taxonomy): Eukaryota > Metazoa > Arthropoda > Insecta > Diptera > Tephritidae > Bactrocera > Bactrocera latifrons. Next base: position 1,348,474 of record NW_017536630.1, read on the forward strand.
CGTCGCAAACATCGAGCAAAATAACGAGAAAATGCATCTCAAGCCGCCAGTAAAATTTGTGCAGTTTATGGACCCGATACAGTTTCCATTTCCACCGCACAACTGGTTCTGGTGTAGAGGTGGTCGAAGATGCGCCGGAAGGCCTGTCGTCGAAAATTGCGATAAAATCGCTGAATTGGTCGAAAGAGACCGGCATAGTAGCAGCCGTAGCATCGATCAAGAGATGGGCATGAGTCATCAAACAAAAGTTTATGAACAATTGAAAACTCAATAAAAATATCGCAAAAATACCGCAAGACTTTTTTGACAAACTAATATAATAAATTTGATTGTGTAAAATGTAGTATGACTTCTCGACTATAAATTGCTATGAAGATATCATCGATTTATTCATGATTTAAATCTAATAAGCTACAATCAACTTAACACTGGAAAATTTATGTTGTTCAATCTAATTAAAACTTTCTACAAAATAATTAAAGTAAGCTTTATAACGTGCTAAGAAGTGCCACAATGCAACACATAATAAATTAACAAACTTGCAATAACTAACAATTAACACTTTCCACTTGTAGACAAAACACATGCATACATGCATCGCACATGCATACGTACATCGCAACTCAATGCAACCGAATTCAAGCAACTGAACCAACTTGACTCGCCCGCATACCCGCATAAGTCATTAAAGAGAGAAAATAATAATTTAAGCACTCATATTGCCAATTTCCAACCGACATAAATGCGAGAAAACGCTGCGTCAGTGTGTGCCTTCACATTCGAATGGACGCACGGCCGCCGTGTGGTATAAGTAATCAAAAGTGTGTAGAGATAAATGCCGCACCGAGAATTGGAGAAGCCTTTAAAAACGCATGCAAGCACGTAATTAACGCATCTACCGCCATACAACTACTAGAGCGCACACATACATATATCTGCATGCAAGTCTATTTGTTTTGTTGTTATTATCTGTTGCTAATATTGTTGTTGCTGTTGGCGTTAATAACTATAACGGTGCGGCGGTGCACGTGAATACCAATTTATGCCTCTTGAAATTTTATCGCAGAAGATAATAAAGACTCAGATTGCAGTTAAACGACCAACAACAACAACAGCCACATCAAATAACTGTAGTGTTTACATGCATGCAACGTCACATATCTCAGCAAGCGCAAACTGAGAGCACATAATTAATTTATGCTGTCGATAATGATGGCAAATAAACTCGCTTAAATACGACTGTGCGCCGCATATATGCACATAACGGGTAGTACAAATACAAAATATTATATTTGTTTTCTGTCTAGTAAATTTATTTGAAATTATGTATGTATGGTGCGGCAGTAAATGAAGGCAATTGAACAATTTGCTGCCCTAAATTTGTACACAAAAGTATTGACCACTTTAACGTTTTTTTTTATTAAAAATGCTGACGTTTAAAATGTAAAATAATTTAATTTTATGTTGATTAAATTCTTATAAAAAAAATATATGTTTATATTTGGACGATGGAGGTAGGTGTACGGACCGGGATAGATGTAAGTCGTAAACCGAACCACTGAGTTATCGAAGGAGGTATTTTCGTCGCGCCGCGTAGGATCGACCGTATATAGCGAATACCTATAACGAAAAAGGACACTAAGAGAGAAACAAAAAAGTTTTACAAATAGTATATTAGTATAGTATTTACCATTTACAGTATTTTTGTACCCTATATTACGAAATTTGTAACACTAATCAAGAAACGTCGGAGACCTTATAATATATACACGGTCGGTTCCAAAGTAAACATGACTTAAAAAAAAACAAAAACAGAACAAAAGGTTTTTCGGCAAAATCAATTTATTTTATGCAGCTTTTTGCACGGTCCAAAAGCATGTCGAACGAGTCTTTTAGCTCGTTGGCCGGTATGGCCGTCAGTATGCCGGTGCAAGCCTTTTGAAAGGGATATACTCTTTTTGTATCATGGGCAAATGCATTTTTCCGAAAAGGAAGAAGTCGCACGGTGCCACATCAGGTGAATATGGGGAGTAGTTAATGGTTAAGATGTGGATTTTGGTTAAATAATCGATCACAATAATGTCCTTCGAATATTGAATTCTTAAAAATTTTTGGTCGCCAGTCAATGTGTGCGAAACAAACCGTGCACACCCCTTTCGTAAACCCAAATGTTCGGTCAAACTACGATAAATCGATGTTTTGGAGATGTTCAATTCCATTTCTGATTTTTGATGAATTCACAAATGAATTTGAAAAGGTTGAAACCACACGTGTACTCTGCTACGGGATAGGCCCTCATCGTCATAAACTTGTTTCATCAATTGAAACATTTCGGTAAAATTCTTCGATTCAAAAAGTCCTGTTTACTTTGGAACGCACCTTGTATTACCATAAAACAAATATTATTTATAGGGCAGTGGCATGATCGGAATATTGGTAATTGGAATATTAATTAAATCGCGGCATCTCTTGGCAAACCGCACGAATAGACTTATAGACCCAATACTTTGTCTACTAGACTCACTAGCCCCTCCATCTGAAAATGATCCTACTGCCATAGAAATATTTTATAGTATTACGCATTCTTATTGATACTGTGAAAAGTTTAGCCCAATCGGGCTCGTTACCATGCTTCGAAACGTGAACTTCGAAGAAACATAACAATGCATCGGCTCACTCCATCACTGGCGCTATGTTCAAATGAATCCAAATGAATCAAAGTAGACTACTGTCATATTCGTCGTATTCTCCAGATTTCTAGGTACTCTTGCTCTTTGTTTTTAACTGTGAAAAAATCACTTGTCGGGAAGTTACAGAACTAACTAGCTAGCTCAAGTGTAAATAAATCACTTTATTTCTTAAATGCTCGTTTATGCTTTAAGCAAATAACTCTAACAACTTTAGCACCACCCTGTATCAGAAATTCCTGTTTTTGCCATTCGCACGGGGTTTTACAGCATATGCCAAGTTTACACCGTCAGCCAGTCAATATTACTGCGCGCAATTCGATATGGCTACGCACGTATGCACATTGCACGTGTGTGTGTAGGTATGTGTGTTAATTTCAGATGCTAAATGCGTTAAAATTCCATATAATCGATGCGTGTAATTTCCTGTAAGGACTAAACGCATTAAAAAGGTGAAAACTGGCTTTCGCTGCAAATTCCCTGCACAAACGCTGTCGCGCTTGAGCAGTTGTTGCTTTTGTTGATTGTGGCAATTACCTTGAGGAAAGAAGCATTTGTTTAAGCAAACTTAAACAAATATTCAATCTTGTGAATCGACTAAGGAAGTGTAATTTAAGGGTTGGAGGCTGTTCAAGCTGGCACAATGGCATTTGTTGAATAAAAAAACAAATAAACTAGTAAAACTAAATAGTAAGGGCTGCAGCCTAAAGGTATGTAATTCACTTCGGAGAGAATTTCCATTTATCTTTAGTTTAACATTTTATTTGTTTTAATAATCACAACACTTTTGTATTATATTAAACACTTTTTAAAATTTATATCAAATTAAAACAACTCTGCCACATGAACCTTCTGAAACTAGATTCTTCTATAAAGTGCATTCCTGTGCGCAAAAACTTAATTTATTTTTCACGCGAAAATCCATTCGTCGAAATACGTTGTTTCTTGGTAGGTATGACTCTAAGTGAAATCTGTACCAAATGTCACTTCAAAATAATTTTTAGTGTTTAGTATACGGTGATCAGCATGTCAATAAAATAATGGAATTAGCGCTTTGGAATCGATGATAAAGAGTTAGAGATTTTACTAGCATCGTTGGCATACCGGAAGGATCAGTGAAAACCATATAGAAAGACTATTGGGCTTAAGAAAAGTGAACGCATGATAATACAACAATTACTGGCAATGAGTCCTGGATCTAAACTTACGACCCCGAAACATACGATCAATCGGCCGAATGTCATAGCAAAATTCCAATTTTCGTCCATTATCGAGGTGTGGTACACTGCGAATTCATTCCGACCGGCCAAACTGTATACTATTTGAGTGTTATGCTTCTTTTGCGCAAAGCTATTCCTAACATGTAAGGAAGGGAACATTTAATACTCTTGCAACTTGCAAGAATCAAAGCCAGGAAATGCTTTAAGGTGTAAAACCAGTCATATAGAGTAAAGTCAGCCGGTTGTACGAAAATTCTGATATTAGTTATATAGAGGCTAGGTCAAGTTTTCGCTCAATTATTAGGCACGATTTAACCCATTACTGACATACAGACATACCACTATGAGAGGAGGATTATCCCTTAATTTTAGTTACATATATGTCACACATTGAACGACATTTTGGATTAAAAGTCAAGTATAGGTACCGGGGCTTAAACATACGGAGCTTGAACAGTTTTTATTGAATTTAAACAGTTCGTGCAAAGTATTATCCCGTAATATTAATTGCCTCTTGATTTGCGTACTGGAAACTGAACGAATCAAGTGGAATTTAAAATATATGGGAAGTAGGCGCGCGGTTGTCCGATTTCATTCATTTTCACAATGTGATATAAGAATGTAAGAAGAATATTACCTACTGAATTTTATCGAAATCGGGGGTCCAATTTTCGCAAAAGCTCCCATAAAACTCTCTCATACCATCTCAGTAGTAAAATTTGATGTCTCTGACGTATTTACTTTGTGTAGTTTTTAACAGTACCGTTATATAGGGAGTGAGTGGAGTTATTCTCCATCCTCCATTATTCATCCATTTTTACACTGTGGATAGAAAGTCTTATAAGATTGTTAAAAGTGGTTTTGGAAATATGTACATTAAATTTGTTAGAGGGCGGGGCCACGTCCACTTTTTCAAAAAAATGTTCTCACAGGTACCTCTCGCTGGTGCGATCATCTGTACCAAAATATAGCTTTATATCTTAATTTAGTGTTTAGTTATATATGTTTACGGTTAATGACAATTTGTCCTGTGGTCCGATTACGCTTTTCTACGAACGAATTATTTTTTTACTAAGAACCTACATACCAAGTTTCATCAAAATATATTTTTTGCTCATAATGGTATGTACTTGTATACGTACAAAAGGTCAGCGTAATGACTTTAATTGATTTAGCCACGATCGTTTGTGCATCCGTCTATCTATACCAGTATATCCGCTAACCAGACACTCAGTTTTTGATATATCCATCTCAAGAAGCTGCTCATTTGTCGGAACCACCAATGTCAAGTTCTTCAATAGCAAACTTTATTATTTCACAGGATATCTTCACGACATTTAGTACGGATTATAACCCTACAACCTTCGATCAAATGGTTCAGATCGTACCACTATAGCATATAACTGCCATTTTAACTGACTAGAGGTTGTTTATATCAAAAAACGTTCCTCAAAAGATCTAGAATATTTTCCGTTGTATGCAAAACAATATCGTTATATTTTCAGAATTAGTTAATTTCTTCTTTACTTTACTACTAATATATCAATTAACAAAAGAAGACAACGAACCGAAAAGTGCGAGAAAGCGTTCTCCTAAACAGTAGCTCTTTAGTCAATCGTAAAATTAAACATATATATTTCGATAATATAAAAACTTCAGAGGTATCCGCTGCTTCCTACTGGGATTTGAAATCGATATAATACAAAAAATACTTAGATCTAAATTTAGAGCGGTAGTTGGGAATGAATGCATTATCATTTCCGTTTTTTACTTTTATTTTACTCCATATGCAGACGTGAGAACTAAATTGTTAAAAGTATGCTGAGGCAAAAAAAAATGTCTGGGAAAATAAAAACGATTTACATAAAATAGATATCAAATATACTTAGAGCCATGTTAAAAAAATCTTTATTGTATTATGATAAGTAAATTTATTGGTGGTTCTTACAAGTCGTGTCGCCGCTGATATCTGAATTTGTATAAAAGATCTTAAATGTTCACGGTTAATTTTAAGATTAACATTAACCATGAAAGTAGGTATTAAAAAATTATTTGGTTTTTTTGCAAAATTTGTCTATTGTTTGCGTAAGAATCTTCCAAATTTTTGAACTCAGCTTTAGAAAGTTTATATTCATCGATTAAGACAATATAAAATTATTTTTTAGAACGGGTATTTCCGAGCACGGAAAGTGTGTTAGATTTCATACTGAAAGATAATAAAGGCGCGATATTTATACCGAAATATAAGTAAGAAGCTAATTTTCAAATTGTAGTTCTGATAAGATCTGTCTGCTTTGTATTTTTTCCGCCACCAAATTTGAAAAAGGGTTCAAATAACGCAGAGCTTTTTTTTTTAAATAAATAAATATTGAGGTGCGCTAAAAGCATTCTTTTGTGCCCTACTGTACATCATTTCATAAAATTTCGATTTCATTACTTAATTTCAACGATTATTATATATGAACCACATAACCTCACCCACTCCACGAAGCGTTGGCACTCTTATTAGCCTTTCATTTGAGAGTATAGTATATGTAACTACTTGTACCAGCAAATTTCGGTCATCTGTCATTCAAATTTGTTGCACTAATCACCCCAATATGACCATTACATGTACACATGTATGTATATAAAATTCGCATATACATACAAATGCACTTTGACTAAGTTAATCTCTGATCTTTGGCTTCGGCAGTTATCTTACTTGCATTACTCGCTTAGACTCTCGCATAAAAAGCTTAAGGGCACATAGACAGACTCATATGTACACGCATATATTCACCAAAATATGTATGCTTGTAAATGAGTATATGATTAGATGCTTCGCAAAAGCATACACTTTGGTTTCAGATGAAAAAATTTTAATTAATTTACTACTCAGCTAAGTTTTCAGATTTTTTTGCATTTTTTTTTTTTTTTTTCTTGTGACACCATTGTGACCGTAGAGCAACTCTATTGTGGCTAGCGATTTTCCCCAACGGAAAACCGTTTTTTGTGGTTGTAGGTAGTGACAAAATTGAATGTAAAAAACTTTTTAATGAATCAAATTAGTGAACTGCGCACCAACAAAGCAGCAGCGTCCAGCATGGCGATGTTGTTGTTGCAACAAAGGGTCGGTAGAGATTTTGCGAAAGACGTGACGGAAAAAGTGAGGCGTTTCATGCTCCGTTTTTATTCCTAATAGGTTAATTAAAAACAATTTTCTGTTTACAGCGGCGGAGAGGCTATTTCAGAGGTGAGATAATAGAAGAGTACCTTTAGAATTGAGTACAAAAAGAATACGAAAACTCATTTAAATGTCTTCAGAGTTGCTAGTTCTATAAACAAATTTTATAAATTAATACACAAAGCATAATTATGTGATATTTTTGATAATGAATAATATTTGGTAGTGAGCTTAAAGCTTTCCTACATTTTTAGACTATGCTGGTGTTAATCAATGGCGACAACAAAGTTAGCCCGAGGATGTGAATATATGGTAGTTGACTGAATACTTTCGTAGTTTTTGAATAGTACTGTAGCCTTTGTGCCTTTTCTAAGACTAATACTTCTACTTGAAAGTTGAGATAAAAAGAGAGAGAGAGAGCCGTTAATATCTTTGATGTACAAATTGAGATAATAAGTATCTCTACTAAAGTCCATCCAGACTACCTGGAAGTAACTATTAATATCCAAATTTGGCTGAATATAATGTGATTAATTTACACATGTCCTGAGCTGGTTCAAGTTACCGTTAGCCCATAACTCTTTCAGTTCTAACCAGCTAACTACTTGATTCTTATAGCAGTGAATGCACGAGCATATTAAGCGCATCAGTCAGACATGACTTAATAGTCCCCTCAACATACGCACAGCACAGGCTGTATTTCATTTACATTTCTGGTGTTACCTGGTATTGACTATATGTTGACTACTTGAGAAAGTCCAAGCACCTCCCTCCCTCAGTCTTTAAATATGCATAAATGGGGTGTCCTTTGGACTGTATATTGCGCTAACTCACAGATTCTTTGCAACTTTCTAACGTTTTTCTTTTTTGTATTGCTTCATGCTATCTTTATAAGGTCGCCAAATTTTGGGCTAATAACTTTCAATGAAAGAGTTTCTTTTTGCGTTTTTATTTTCTTCAACTTCCACCAAGGAGGGACTTCCTTTCTTTCAGGTCACTTTGAGGTTTGGATTGATTGAAAGCAGTGGGTAAAATATTCTCGATATTCTCTACCTCTTCATCCAGCTCTTGAATATTACTAATCTTATTATCATTTTCGCTTTGATCATTTTTTTGCTATACCAGCAAATTTATCCCATGCTGTTCTTCTAGAATTTAATATTGGAGATGAATACCGGATTTTCCGCGATTGCTTAAGTGTACGCAGGAGTGATATTCTCTAAAAGTTGTATACCATCAATTCATTGTACAAGGTGCTTTCCAAAGTAAACAGGAACTGGCACATACGAAAGCCAAACCCTTTGAGAGTTTTACTATACTGACCTAGTACCATCACCCTGACTTGAAATTTCTCACCCCCCCGGACAATAATCCCAAAAATGTTCCACAGTGTAATCGGTCACAAAAGTCGATCGGGATGTTGGATTCTGAACAATTTTTGGGCAATTTGTCTGAAACAAACCGTGCACACACTTTCCGAAGCCCAAATGTTCGGTCAAAATACGATAAATCGCGTTGATGAATTCATGCACAGTTTCGATGGAATTTCCGGTGATCACGGATTTTGATTGGAATTGTTATTTAGATTCAAACAGTCCTGTTTAATTTGGATACCAGTGTCAAAGATATCATGTTATTAATTATGTAGCTATACTCATATTACTTTGGATTTCACAGTCTAGCAGTTCACTAAATTTTCTTTCGCACTAAATTAATATAATTTACTTTGCCAACTCCATCAATCACGTCACATGTCAATTATTAAATAGATAAACTGCTGAGTTTCTACCTTCGCACACTATCTTCGGAGCGTGACGAGAAAATTAAGCTGAGCTGCACTTAATGAAGATATTAAAAGACTAACTTTCATAATTTTAATAAAAAGGCTTTAAATAAGTGTACGTTTGTATAATCCGACTTCCTTAAATGAAATATGCTGTTACATGCTTTACTGAATCCACCTCAAGCTTCTTCTTTCATTTTCAGTTTCACTACTCATTTCAAATTTATAGTAATGGCTTACTGGCTTGTTGGCCATAGCAGCTAAACACTGCCGTGAAAGTCATGTCGATTGCTTGACATTTACGAACTAATTTCCCAAAAGACATGAAAGATTTATAATTGTTTTAAACGAGTTCCATCAATGCGGAGGCAAAGTGAAATACGAGTAATGTGCAAAGTTTGGCTCCAGTGAGTGCTGTAAAATTATGTGATAACCAAATTTTGCTGAGATTCACTTCACAAGCAAAATTAAGCGCTTACAAAAACTCAGAATGAGAATCATGAGTTAAGTGTGTCGCTTGGCTTTAAGGATTGAAAAGGGAAAGATGCAAATTTTTTAAATGATATTTCTTAGTTGTGAAGTTGGTTCACTAGAGTACTTCTACAGAGCTGTTGTGTAGCTAAGTTTGAAATTCTGACTCATTCAGATTGGAACACTTATTTGCTAAAGATTTGTACTTTGTGCTGCACCAATCTTAAATTATGAGACAACTTTATTATTATTAGATACCAAGAAAAACTTCATATAATATTTGTTTGCAGAATGGAGAGATATTTAGTTACCGCATAGGCACCATTCTTTGAGAGACTTCAATTAATGGCTGATTTATTAGGTTTTTAGGTATATCACCTAATTTATATTTTATGGTAAAAGCTTCTGCAGCGAAATCTTCACTTCTTTCATACAACCATTAAATAATCTATGACTTTTATACACAACTAAACAAGAAATTATATTATGTACTCTCAACATCAAAATTTCCTGAATAACCTGACCAATTTAAAAACAATCATCCGCCAAATTCTCTGTATCGACTTCTTTATTTCTGCTCTTCTTTAGAAAGTGCTATTTGGAAGCTTAAACTTCTTTTGTCTGTCTCATCACCACATAAATTATCACGAACACTCCAGAAATTGTACTACCGGTTGTTCTGCAAAAAATTGTATACAGGATTTAAACCAGCTAAGGTGAAGTAAAGATTGAAAAAAGTATTATCAATAGTTAGGTGGACATTTCTCAACGGTAAAGACGTTAAGAAATTATTATTTCTGCTAGAAACCAATATGACTTTATAGAGTTAAGAGCCTTTGATGATGATTGCAAGTGAAAAGAGTTCGGAAATTGTGGTTTTTAGTGAAGATCAAGAATATATTCTTTGCATTTGCTTGGTATAATAATCGCTCAAATGAAATGATTGAGCTGAATGGCTATGAATATTCTAACCGTTCCGTTGTGATGCCCAGTACTCCCAAGTATGAACAAGCCCCAAGAGCCTGCTTCAAATATTGACATGGCTAATTTCAGTTCCAGTGTACAGCTGCTGGCGTATGCCGAAGATATTGAACAAACAGGCGTCGCACTTGCGACTTAGCTCTCACGTCCCTGTTGACCGTCTTTAAAGTTGTAGATAATTTCGTCAATTTAGGAACAAATATAAACACCGCCAGCAATGTCAGCCTGTAAATCCAACGCAGGATTACTCTTGCCAACAGGTGCTACTTCGGACAGAGTAAGCAAAAGTCGTAGACGCTTGGACGATGGCAACAACAACTGATAATTCGACGTTGCGAGTTTTTCAGAGAAAATTTCTACGAAATATATATGGTCCTTTGCGCGTTGGGAGCGGCGAGTATCGCATTCGATGGAACGTTGAGCTGTACGAGATATATGACGACATTGACAAGTTCAGAAAGACAACGTCTACGTTGTCCGGTTGGACGAAAACACTCCAGCTCTGAAAGTATTCGACGCTGTACCCGCCGGGGGAAGCAGAGGAAGAGGAAGACCTCCACTCCCTTAGAAGGATCAAATGGAGAAGGTCCTGGCTTCGCTTGGAATATCCAATTGCCGCCACGTAGCGAAAAGAAGAAACGACTGGCGCGTTGTTGTTAGCTCGGCTAAAATCGCATAAGCGGTGTCTACGCCAGTAAAGAATCAATTCCACCAAATACGAAAGAGCATGGCAACAAAGATACTTAGTCTGACGAAATCTGAACAGTTAAGGGTAAGGTATATATAGTATGTGTTCACCTTCTCTTCCTCCTTGGAACTTTTATAAGTTGCGTCATCCAAGCCTTTACGCCCAACGCGTGACTGCCTACGGGATAGTGCCTAGTTAGAATATCTGCTATTGTGGCGATATGAACCTTGCTTATTGTTAGCTTGCTGACGAAAGCTTGCTGGGTTCGAGTGAGTGAAAGACAGGGGAACACCTGATCATTCCTATTCTGAAGGAATTTGAGTAAGTACGCCCTGTCTTGCAAATTCATCGGATTGGATGCATATCTTCCTTATTAAAGTCGCAAATCTTCGAAGAAGTACATGTGCTGCTACACTGTAGTGGTCTGACAGTGTAAAACAAGAGTTTATTGAGATCTCTCAATGAAAGACTCCCCCTCCAACCACCATTTGAGCTGCGATCCATCCTTGAAAATCTTAATGCGTCTCTTCTCCGCCATTTCCGCTTCACTCACATATCATCACAATAGGAGAAGGATCGAGATACAGTGGTCCACGTTATGAGTTAAGCAGTCGAAGTGTGAAAGAATTTCGGAATGCACCTCTCTCTGTACAGTTTACGATGGGCTGATAGCAACTTCCACAGTAATGCAATTGCCGGCTATGTCCGCGGCATTAAGTGCCACCGTTGGTTTTGCACGTACTGCACCACTATCATCAATAAGAACCATAAAGCCAAAACAAAAATTTTAATTTGAGACAATGTCTTCCTCACCTTCTCTTTACTTTAAATTCTCGACAGAGTAGAGTCAAGAGTCACCAATAAGGGAAGAGATCCAGTATATTATACCGCCTTGTAAATAATACTAGTTCAGTTTTACATAGGTTGACAATAAGTCGCTACTACGTTTGTATACTCTTCGTTTACTTTCATTTCCTTTAACCACGAAAGCAACATTATCTGCATAAGCTATCTCCCGACAACGTCATTCGTAGAGATCTTTCTATGGCTCTATTACTCGTAACCCTTTGCGACCGCATTCATTTAATATATTGGTGTCATGCTGGTAACACACAATATGCAAGATTATGAAGGAAAAATAATTAGTTTAGCATATTCCGTCAGAAATTTTACTGCTTTGAAAATACGGAACAATCTTTACTTTTCACATCTTCACAGTGCCGCAATATATGGAGTTTGCCATTTAGCCTTTCCTCTGTATCTGAGGACAATGATCTTCCTGGTTTTGAAAATATTTCATCACGAAAATCATCTACAAGTTGATCCACCAATTTACGGACAAACATAAAATGTGACATAGGCGTCTTGTTTTCTCTTGTTGGTGATGTATGCATCGATTGCGCTTATCTCTAATCCCCAGAAAAACATTTTTCTCTACCATTTACATGATTTTCTCATAAAACAATATGAACTTGCATATTGATCAGTCTTGTCGACACCTCCATTTATCAAACTTTAGTTTAACTTTTGGTTTGCTAATGTTGACAGTACTGCCTCCCTTTAAAGTTCTCTGAATAGTTTTCATACCTGAGGGAGGCATCGTAAAACATCGTAACCATTCTCCTATCCTTATACGCTAATAATAAAATATCACCTGATCGATAGGCAACAACATTATTACTTTTTTTAGCTTTGGTGACAGAGAGCAGATATACGACTGCAATGGTAAAAAAGCTTTCGTGGCTGAGAGCAAACATCCGGTCGCGAAGGGTTAATTATTCGTAACGTACGCTTACTGTCCCATTTTGCCACGGCAGTTCTGTCACAGAGAAGACAATATGAGATGCTTGAGGTTCGCTGGACCTTAAACATATCCAGAGTATTGATGATCGTTTCTGACCGCATATTGGTGAACGCCACCTCAATATATAGTCCCCACCGCATATTTCTTAAGCATGAAAGCTACCACTACCTTTTGCGTAGGTTGCTGAGCCTCTACTAGTATCATGTCTCTAAGAATACTTTCTCTAATGTGTAGGTCCGAAAAATTCTCTACTCTCCAAAAGTCCTAAAAAAAGGTGGCCATCGGAATGAATTGCACCCTTATCTTTCTTAAAGTCTTGAGAATATGACCATATCTAACACAGTTCGCTAAAGTTGCGCTGGTACTTTATAATGCCATCAGGTTCCGAGGGCTTTAATGGTTTGTACGAATTGCACTCCCATGTGAGTTGATGGCGGTCCAGAAGACATAAGAAGGCTGTACAGCTCTCCTGAAGCTTCGTTCGTTGAAAAGTGAGCGTCCAGGAGTAGTTTTAATAGCCAGTCACCATTCTCATTTTTAAGAAAACCGATATAACCCACTAAACTACTACAATTTATATAACTTACAGAACTACCATCTGTACCAAAAACAAGAAAAGTTTGTACTGGTAGAAGAAAATGCTTATATAGCTCTCTAAGTTTTGGTAAACTATTCCATAAAATTAGGTGTCGACGGATTAAGATTAGCCTCTAATTTAATTTACGCACTTCCGAAGAAATTTGCTAATTTCCGATCGTATTTCCATTATACAACTACAACTTGCAGTAAAACTTGAGAACAGGATTTGACAAAAACAAAAAGAAACTATCAAGAAGCACTACAACGTACTAGCTAGTATACTTGCAATCTTGCATGAACCAATCTGGGGAGCCTTAATGTATATACTTACGTCTTCTTGTAGCAGATAGCATGTTGTAGTAGGCAAGTTGTGGCCACAAACGCAGTGACTTCAACGAACAAGAACGCCAAGCTGTAAGTTCCAGCCAGTTAATTTAATAAATCTTCAACAACTGAATAAGCTTTAAATTAATGATGCTGTAAAGTTCAAATAAATTATTGCCTTATCTAACACATTTTGCTTGGCAGGAAGGCGTGTAAAGTGCTGGTGAGTACACAAATATTTTGCATGTACACACATACGCACTTATTTAAGTCCTTGTAGAGAGTGGCCAATACTTACAAGGGTGGTTCAATAAGTTTTAATCCTCATCGTCCGATGGTGTACTACTGAAGTGAAATGTATGTAGTATCGTGTATTACATAGACGCACTGATGCCATACGGGTCGTTCTTATTCGACCGCGAATTTCAAAACAACGATACCATTTGGAGAAAAGTGTTCTTGTGCGCAGCGGCTCACCCCGTCGCTGTCGTTTCGGCCATATCGACCCATATTACAACGTGTTTCCCCATACACTGTAATTTTCTGGTTTTGTTTCGTCCGACTTCTGTTTGTTTTCAACCATGGAAAAATCAACCATAACAAATCGCTCAGGGGCACAAAGACCAACTTTGTAAACCTCCCGAAAACGTATTTATCGAATAAAAGAAGACTTTATCGTGTACCAAACAGTCATGGTTCAAATTTCTTTTGTAGGATAATTACTTTAACTTTACTATTATTTTTACGGGCCGCCCCTATAGTATTTGCCGGTGTTGAAATAGTTTCTTTAAGGAACTGAAAGGCAAAACTATATCGAATATGCAGATACTTATAGTCATACATACTCGTATCGTACCTTAAACACATGCATTTGTACAATTGTGCGGATTTTTGCATGAACTTTCGCAGCTCATTGTGAGCATCTGTTATCTCCCGAAGTGGCTCCAACTAGGTTTTCTCTCCCCGCCAAATTACTTAGCAAATCATTCAATTCACGAAAAATATTAGAATGTAACACAAAGCATTGGTCGATTGAATATCTAGAAATCCCAAACCGTATTAATCGATCCAGACATTTGTCTAACTGTATTCCTTTTATCTAATAGAGCGCAGCTATGGCTATGGCAGGCATAGCCTTGGTATCAGCTTTCACTTTTTGGGACACAAATCAAGTTAGTCTCAATTACCAATTGCAGTTAGACAGCATGAAAAATTAACGAAGTGCGTGTCATTTAGTTTTCTTTTTTTTTCTGGTAGTTTTGCAAAAGTTTGTGGTTGTCTGTGGCAATTAGGTCAAATGTAAGTGTAATTAACTTTACTGCTCCCTACGCACTCACTTTGCACACGATTAGACGATGATGTAGGTCGATTTTTTTCTCAGTTGTTGGGGGCTCATGGTAGATTGATTTTGAGCAAAGAAACCACAGAGTACACTAAGCATAGATTAATTCACTATAAGTATTGTAATGTACCATTAAGAATTAAAGTATATTAAAGCTGTACCTATCAATTGGTATTAATGGAATCAATGTATTGCTTCTAGGTATTAAGTTACAGCTAAAGGAGAGTAAGCTTTAATATAGCCTTTTATCATTGTAAAGAGAACTTAAAACTAAATACCAATACTTATAATACGAAATACCGCCAAATTAATAGTATTTATAGCATTTCTTCTTTATTGGTGTAGACATCGCTTACACAATTATAGACGAGTTAACAACAGCGCGCCAGTCGTTTCTTCCTTTCGTTACGTGGCGCCAATTGGATACTCGAAGCGATGGCAATTCCTTCTCCACTTGGTCCTTCAAACGGAGTGGAGGTTCTCCTCTTCTTCCACTTCCCCCGGCGGGGGGAAGCGCCATGGACGCCCAAGGCTACGTCAATGGCGGGCCAAGAACCCACGACGCAGAGGACCGTAGCACCGGCTCTATCCGCGGCACGAGTCCCCCAACTACCCCATCCCGGCTGGGCAGTTTGCGACCACCGCCGCGGATGAAAACAGGAGCAACGAGCTCCCCAATGAGCAGAAAGGCATTCTACCATCCATCCAAGAGCTCTGGAGGGGCTGGAGATGAAGGTTGATGTAGAGATAGAGGACGAAGACCTGTCTCTAATCGAACCACTACTACGGATATAAGCTCCAGTCCCGGCATAGAAGTTGCTCAGGTGAACCTACATCACGCATCGGCAGCCTCGGTTGTCATCGTGAAAAGGTTCATTTCGGATAACCAGGGCATCCTCTTAATTCAAGATCCTTGGCTGTTTAGAGGAAAGGTAAGAGGCCTCAACTCGTGAAGAAGCAAGGTAATCTGGAAAACTTATATGCGATGTTGAGGAGGCTTATCCCACGGTAGTTGGCGCGAATTGTGGGGTCTTCCTTTTTTTTGGATTCGGCAGGGCACACTTAGAATAAAATCATTGGGCATGCTTTCGTCCATAATTGGACGTGTGCATGTCTGCTCCATCATCATCGATTGGGATTAGGGTTGGCCTTCTCCTGTCGTTGTACTTTCACTGCCATTCAGCTGGCTGGATAAGTGTGCCCTCCATAATTTTAGTATGCTTTGGGCATCGGTCCTAGATCACCTCCTTGAGTTCAACAAGAATATGCTCCGGTCTTGAAATAGCCGCCTCATCTTTCGTAGAACTTTTGAGCATTACCACTGTCGGCCAGCTTGTCAAGCTCTCCATACTCACGCATTTCGGCCTCTCTCTTTTTTCGTCTGCAAACGCGTCTCGCTTCCCTTTTCAACTCTCGGTATCTACCGCATCCCGCACGTGTTGTGGTCGATCGCAACGTTGCGCCCACCCTGGCGTTAAAGTCGCCAAGCACAATTTTGACATCGTGTCCAAGGAGCGTGGGCGCAAATCAGCGATATCAACGGAATGAATAACAGTACTCGGCGACGGAGTATCTCTCCCACCACGAATACTACATTGAACCAGCGTTCCTTTATGAGGCCATTGTATTAAATGCCTCAAGACCAACTCGCCTCAATCTTTGTTCTGTGTATTTCATATCTTGGACGTCGGTGATGTCAGCCTTTATTTTCACGAGGACATCAACCAGCTGGACAGCGGCACCTTCCCACCGGACCGGTCCCATCGGGACCGGACATTCCAGGTGCATGCCCTCTTTTTTACGCAACGGGTCCCAAACCCAGTGCACAAAACTGTGAAGAGGATGTTTCGTCATCTCACTTTAGTTCACCTTCCAACGGATGATCTTTGACTACCTAGAGGATACCCCCGTGCGGGTAGGGGGGAAAACCGAATATACCCGTAGTAAGGCATGCCTGTCGTAAGAGGCGAATAAAATCCACATGCACTATGTCTGACAAACAGGTCTGTTTTAAATGTCAGTATAGTCTAAAGTCAGAAAAGTGCTATAATATTCAGCTTGAATCCCATTCTAAGCTTTATGTTATAATTAATATAAGTCATTGTCGGTACATCTCAAGCGACAATTCACATACAGTTGAGTTCTTAGGAGCTCAAAGGGCAGTAGCGAACGCTACAAGCCCTTGGAGGTAACTCCAATCTGCTCATTGGGATTTTGGCCCTTTGTGGAGATTCGTGGTGGCTGTGGTTTAAACCTAAATGCAGGAAAGGCATGTAGTCCTGTGTGGAATCGCTTTGCGGCCAGGTGCCGGACCCAGAGTACGGCAGAGGTTTAGGTCGGCCTCGTACCCGACCAAGGCGGCTAGGGTGCCTTGCGTCCTCCCGAACCAATTGGAACCAAAGTATAAGTGTATGTGGCGGCACTCATGCTTTGGTTCTCCAGAGTGTGGTGCAGGTACACGCATTTATGCTTTGGGGCTCTGATCAACGCATTGTTTTGATCTACGAAGTACTTCTAGCAATAGAAAGCAGGCAGGTACTGACGTTAAAACACAACAGACTCTATCCAGAGGATGCTAGGTCTCTGACCGGAGGTTGTCGACTGCTTGAGCCATATGTAAAACAATCGTTCTGGCCACTCCCAAATGAATGGCAAACAGATAACTTTTCTCACTTGCGTAAACTTCTACACATGACTCCATCCTCCATAGTATTTTATTCCGTTTTATTAATTACTTCTTGATTTGTGTTTGTGGATGTGGTCCAATTTCGTCCATTTTATCACTATGACATAGGAATATAAAAATATCGATCGATCAGATCCCGAGATATGTGATTTTACCATCGTCAAACTTTCATACGGGTTCCCAGAAAGTCCGCTGCCACAAATCTTTTAACGGCAGAAAACAATAAAATAATGAAGATTCAGTGTTATACTTGACTTCAGGGAATTGCTCACAAATTTTAAATGGCGAATATCTAATCTTTTCTTGAAATTTTGCTAGCCATCAATCTATTGCATTAAATTGTTTTCCAAGGTACAATTCTGCAAATTCGAGCTTGGCTATTACCTTTAGAATTGGACCACTCAGTGCACAATTACTTTGGCTTAAGAACCATTTAAAAAACCTTGCCTCAAGAACGGAATATTCCGATTTATTTAAAGATTTCTTGGTTCCAACTCCCTGTGTTTGTCAATGCCTCCAAAGTTTCATAATGTATTTTCTTTATTTTTGAGATACATTATAATCCACCGGAAATCGATTTCCATGAATATGTACTTTCGTCGATTTCTGATTTTGCAAAGATTTTTTCTGCTTTTTTCTGTTGATATTTTTAACATACTAATTACAAGTTCAAACGCTCCTGACAAACTACGTACGTACATATATACCTCGTGATACAGATAATTATTTTTTTCATAGAAATTCGGGGAATGCTTCTTGAATTGTGTGGAAATAAATCAAATGAAATTTTAAATTGTGCTGTAAGGGAAGTAGGCGTGATTGTTGTCCGATTTCGTCTCTTTCACAATGTGACATTAGAATGTAAGAAGAAAGACACGTAGTCAATTTCACCAAAAAGTGGTAAATATTTCTCATAAAATCTCGATGGTAAAATTTGATGTCTCTGGCGTATTTGGTTATTGATTTATCGCGCTTTTAGTAGTTTTTAACAGTTCCGTCATATGGCGAGTGGGCGGCGTTATCCTTCGATTTCATCCATTTCAACTCTGTCGGTACAAGTTCCTATTAAATTTGTACTCAGCAAATTTGGTTGTTGTAGCTTAAGTGGTTTAGGAGATACATATGTACATTAAACTTACTAGAGGGCGGGGCCATGCCCACATAAAAAAAATTCTAACAGGTTCCTCTTGCTACTACAAACTGTACAAAATTACAGTTTGATATCTTAAAACTTTAAAGTTAAAAACTTGGAAACATTCGATCAAATACTTTCTTTTGAAAAAATTCTCGAAAATCTGCTAGTTTTTCGTGGGTTACATTGTTATAGCCCCTTAAGATAAAGATATATAGTTCTGAGAAAAATATAACATAATTACTTTTGTATAGAAAAAAGTATTCTTTATAATTACAAGAAGCGTTCCAAGGTAAACAGGACTTTAAAAAAAAAAGAACAAATGGTTTATTCGGTAAAATCAATTTTATTCAAAATAATCTCCTTCTGCTTCAATACAGCTTTTTGCATGGTTCAAAAACGTGTCGAACGAGTGTTATAGCTCGTTGGCCGCCAGTATGCCGGTGCAAGCCTTTTGAATGGCCTCTACATCTGCATAACGCTTACCTTTCATGGGCAAATGTATTTTTCCGAAAAAGAAGAAGTCGCACAGTGCCATATCAGGTGAATACGGGAGTGTCGAATACGGCACACCAAACGCTTCAAAACTCCAAGGTAGAATACCGCATTAACGTTTTGGTCGGGTGGATTAGGATTTGGCTGATTTTTTAATGAATTTACTTTCGATGTAATTTCCGGTGATCACGGATTTTGATTTGCCCACATGTTGATCGCCATTTATGTCCTCACGACCACATTGAAAACGTTGAAAACACTCGTGCACTCTACTACGAGATAGGAAATCAGCGCCATAAACTCGTTTCATCAACTGAAACATTTCGGTAAAAGTTTTACCGATTTTGAAATAAAATTTAATGTTGGCTCTTTGTTCGAAGCTCTTTTTCGCACCGATAACACAAATATACTGACACTAAAGACGCAATAAATTCACTTCCTGTCGATGAAATGATAATCTTTCAGCAATTTTTATACTCCTTTTCAACTAACGGTTGTATGTACCACCTACAACTAAAGTATATAGATATAGGGTTATATATTTATAAATGATCACGATAACGAGTAAATTTGAAATCCGGGTGACTGTCTGTCTGTCCGTGCAAGCTGAAAATTGAGTAAAAGCTAAAATATCTCGACGAAATTTGGTACACATGTTCCTTGACAGAAAAGGAAGGCGGATTTCGTCGATGGGCGTAATCGGAAAGCTGTGAGTTTATATGAATTACCTTAATAAAATTGAGAGAGCCTGCTTTACTCATAACAGTGTATCTTTGTGTCTAAAATATATCATTTTCAAAATTCCGGCTCACTTTACTCCCTATGTTTGGTGATTGTATGTGAGGAACCTTGATAAAACCTGTGAAGCATTTTATTCGCCTGTGGCCTTTTAATTGTATGTTGTATTGGTAAAAAATAGATAAAATCGGGTCAATACTACCTTCATATAACTATATAAGATCCTCCAGCTTTCGTCAAAATTAACTGACCGTATAATATTGGATATGTATAGTTTAAGCCAAAAATATGTGAAATTTTCTACCAATTACCCAAACTATATATAATTGTTTTCGTTACTCTACAAACCTTATGACAAATATGACGTGTTTTTTATGTATGTATAAAATTCCTAGATTGTGATCCTTTAGTTGACGTTTTGCACTTTAAGGTATTTCTCTAGCTTTGCTCTGGTAAGTTGCAATAGTATAAATGTTCGCTTATACCCGGGCATTGCCCTTCCTTACTTGTATAACTTTGTATTTGTAAGTTTGCAAGTACTTGTATATATGTAAGTGTATAGTGAAATGTTTCACCCTTAGAATAGTAAGTAAATTTGAAAATCGCAAATGAGGCACTTGAGGTTGGTATTGGCTTCATTTCACTCTGTACTTTGCCGTAGTCAATCATTAGAGGCACCTAGTGGATATCCTTTGAAAGCAAGGCATTCAAAAGAAAATTATATTCAAATTGCAATAGAAATATTGGTAAATCGAAAATTGTTTGCTTCAAGAATTCACCTAATTAATATGAACCGTATCGACAGCTGAGGCATACAATGTAACCTAATCGTTAGTAATGGTACTAGAGTTAAGTGAAAATATTTCTGTTGATAAGGAAACCTGAGACTTTATTAAGGTTAAATTTGTCCCTTTAAATAATTTATCTAGTATTATTTATGTAGATAAATTCATAAAAATATGAACACAATTAAAGCAAAGAAATATAACTTAAAGAAAAACAAGTAAAAAAGGGCTAAGTCCGAGTGCAATCAAACATTTTATAATCTTGCAACTTGGTGGAATCAAATCCAGGGAAATACCTTACGATGTAAAACCTCATCTAGAGGATCGGAATCTAAGCAATTCATAACAAAAATCATACACCATATATAACTTATATACTGATTTACATATATGTATATTCGGCATAGGATTTGTTAGTAATACCAAAATCATTATACGTATCCATTATTCAAAATCAGCTGGATGTCAAGTTTTTGCCTAATTGCATGCATATTAGGCATAATGATATAATAAGTAAAATACGTTCTGAAATTTTCCTTGAGATAGCTCAAATGTAGGCCGATATATCCAGCATAAAATCACCAGGAAGTTCGAAAATCTTTATACTTATTAGGTATATCGGGCACAGAGCAGTATTGACGCGATTCCACCCATTTTGGATACACAGACACTCAAATATTGACGGAAATTTTTGATCAAAAACCAACTATAGGTACTGGGATTTTGAACAGTTTTGAACAGTTGTTTGAACAATTTTTGTAATTTTCATCCAATATCTATTTATTTATCTATCTATAGTCCCTGAACTCGTTTTACGAAAACAATATTTTCGATGTAGCTTTACACAACTTTTCGCACCATAGACGACTTTATTTCATTTTCTGGAACTTTTTTTATCAGCATATATCATATACTGAAGGAACCCCTACAAAAAATTACCCAAGGTAAAAAATCTAATACAGTAAAATCACATATCCAGTTGTGCATTTTATAAGCCCACCTATCGATACAATTTGCTGATTAAAATGTGTTCCAATAATGAATTTTAAAATCGTTCTGTAAAATTACAACTAACATTAAGAATCGCGAAATATTTTCCTGTAACGATAATGGGTTCGGTCCGCACAGTAACTTTGTTTAGATTCTGGAAGTTTTTCAGTATTACTAACACCTCCAACCCCAGCTTCCATCTAGGTATTTGTGGAACCGTTAAATCAGAAATCGGCGTCATTGCTGATGTATGAGAATAGCTCTGAAATTTTGACACACAGGAAACGATCTAACATATTTTCTAGAACCGCCCTTATATAATACGTGACTTTATTTCTCATGATTACAATGTCACATTGAACAACCTTCCCAACAACAACAAAACCAATTATTTGGTAAATGGTTTAATTGTTATTAGCACACAAATCCTACAGAAATAGGAACTTACAATTGGCTGTTAAGTAATTATGAATTAATTAGTTATCGATAGCTAGTTTATGTTAATTTTAGAGAAATTTATATGTTTGACACGTCAAAGAAGTTTAAAAGCTTATCAAACAAGTAAAGAAGAGCTAAATTCGGGTGTAACCGAACATTTGCTGCTCTTGCAACTTGCAAGCATCAATACGGGCTTTTTTGAGTAATGAAAATTATTACGTGTATAATATGATATATAATTTCAGCATTAAAAGAAATTAATTGTATATCTAGTATTATACATACCAGGGGCGGATCCAGAGTAGAATTTTGGGGGGAGAACTTTATGATTTTGTAATTGATTTAAGAAATGTTCAACTATAAACTATAATTTCATTTTATATACATATTTCAACATTTAATTTACAGCATAAAATCAATACGGTGTTTGCTCATTTTACTAAGTTTTTATAATATTTTTGCTTAGCTCTGATTCAAGTTTTGATTCAGCGCAAAGAAGAAAGGATCGTTCAGCGCTAGAATTTGTGGCTGGCAAAGTGCAGACTACGTGAAGGAGAATATGAATCGGCGGATATATGTATGTATATCCTTATCGCAAATACTGAGGCTTTCTGAGGCAAAAAGCACTTGTGTCCTCGTAGTAATTTTCACTTTCCATGGTTGTTGAAAAAGCGTTACTTCTGCTTTGAGCTTCATTTTTTGCTGTTCTTTATTTCCGGGCAAGATTTTCCCAAAAGTTAAATCCTTTTCTTCCAAATTTAGGTTCAATTTTGGTAACAGCTGACTTAAATTGAAACTTTCAAGAACTTCATCGAAAAGCCGCGTTTAAAATCTTGCATGACCGTGTCAATGACTGGAATGTATGCAGAAACCCAGTTTTGAGATGGTTGATTGTTTTGATGACTCTGACGCCACATGTTATGGGGTTTTCCACTTGAACATCTAATTTTTCAACCATCTGTGTAGCATTTGAAAAAGTTGCATTAAAGTAATGTGAAGAGTTCATTCTTCGCGTGTTCAGTGTTGCACTCAATGTTGTTATGACGTTTGATGCTATGGCAAAGTCGATTGATTCTTTCTGCAGAATCACACTAAGTGGCTGCGTCAGTGACAAAATATCACTGAGACAAAAAATTCCAATAATAAATTTGAAGTTGCACAGACTAAATTCGACGCTTTTACTGCAGTCGTTCTATTCATCCATTCGCTTATTTTTGTCAGTATGTACTTGAACATCATGTCTTTGTACCTACCTTTTCTCACGAAGCTGTACAATTTTTCTGCCCAAGAATTGAGCTAAAACAGTGTTACGTTTCGGTCTTGAAACTTGGAAAAATTTTGTAAATTCTCTGATAATTTCAGATATCCTTCCAATCAAAGCAATTTGTTCAGATTACGGGAACAACATCTCAGCGTTTGTAGCTTCTTCTTGTATTTGATTTACAGCTCCACGATCTCCCAACATAACAATACAACCATCAGTGCCTATTGCAACGCATTTCTGAACACCCAGCTCTATATCTTTGATGTCTTTCAAAACCAACTGTTCTAACGCAGCTCCCGAAAGTGAAATCTCCTCGTGGTTGTTTTCTTCAATACTTATATTATATATTTCAACACTTACATATATACTTCAATACTTTTACTACTGTGATAAAATTGAAAGGTGAATTTTTAGTTTATTCTTTGGGTGTTTTTCGAATCGGTAATTTTTTTCTGTAATTTGGTAGTACTGTTAATGACATCTATGCTAAATTCCACGTCAAAATATTCATTAGTATTTGAGATACGCGTCGTTTTGTGAAGCTCTAAAAGTGGATTCTTCGATTTTTACTATGTCTGCATTGGCACCATCTCATACTGCATTGGTTATTTGTGATCATTTCACCACATTTTCAACTAATATCGTGCCGCAATCACCGCATTCGCCTGATTTACCTTCGTGTAACTTCTGGCTATTCAGCAAATTCACATGACCACTCCGCTGTATAGAAGAAGGCTCTGATGGCCATTACAACGGAGGATTTTTCCTTGTGGCATGATGACTGAAAGGGAGCGATTACTTTGAAGGAAATGAAATGGACAAAATTCACCTTTCAATTTGATCACAGTAGTACTTCGAAATTGTACATTGATATCTCGAACATTGGATGCTATTTCGCGTATATACTCGTAGTACATTAACAGACGGACATGGATAAGTCATCTCAGATCTTACGGCTGAGTATTTGTATATATACTTACTTAATATATCCTTTTTAGGGTATTAAAACCTACAGAATCGCTATGTTTTATCGTAAGGATAGTCCGCTAGTATACATAAGTCAATATGATGTCAAATATGATTGTATAAAACTTTCGGATACACCCAAGTTCAACCCTGATTACTTGTTTCACTGTATGGTACGTGCATTTATTTTCGACACCAAAATACTTATGTATGTATACACACAATTTTATTAACTGTTATTTTAAAGCATTACTGTTATAAACACGCATGGAAGCTCGAAAGCTTTTTGGAAAACTTAAACAATCATTTCATATATTTAAAAGTTTAAAAATTTTATGAATTAATTACAACAGTGAACAGATAAGAAAAAAGACTTGTATACCACAAAATGTTAATGTACACAAGTGAAGACAGACTGAACTTTGCAAACTATTGTTTAGAGCTTTTGGATAAAGCTTTTGTCTTTAGACTTTTCACGAACCATACCATCAATTGCCTTTTTCATAAATTGAAAGCAGAATTTTGCACCCGAAAAGCTAAAGGATAGCCATACGAAAGCTTTTTGAACTAAGCGAATAAATTCTGTGCTAAAAGTAACCGAATGTAAGAGAATCATGTAGACCTGATATGAATTCGGAGGAACAAAACATGTGACATTATCTTTACATTTTGAAATTAACACATGCAATAATATGCAGAATACATTAGACGCGCACAAACTTAAAAAAATTTGTACTTTAGCTTTTGTGCATATTATTAAATTATTGAAAATCTGAACAGATAAAACTGAGACTTTGGTATTCTTAGGTGGTAAATACAGTGGTCAGGTCTTTACCCGGCCTAAGATTAGAGCAGCATTACATTCGTTTGCACAATCATGAAGAACAAATTGTCCCAGACACATAAAAGAATGAAATGTATGTATTGTTTTAAAGCAATTTCATCCGATGAAATAATAAATTTACCTATAGGAAATGCAAAGAAATTAACATAAAAATATATTTTTACACATACATTCCGTCAAGAAAGTATCGCGCTAATTTTTGGCATCATAATTAAGGACAGTTATGCTCTTCTTCTTCTTGATTGGCGTAGACACCGCTTACGCGATTATAGCCGAGTTAACAACAGCGCGCCAGTCGTTTCTTCTTTTCGCTACGTGGCGCCAAT
>NW_017536630.1:1375247-1378897 GCF_001853355.1 Bactrocera latifrons
CGATTCTCCTTTCACGGGTCTTTTCCAAGATTTGGCGCATGGTGAATATCTGGTCGGTTGTTGATTTTCCAGGTCTGAAGCCACACTGATAAGGCTCATAGAAGGGCGTAATTGAGTGTTGTACCGCCCTTTTTTTAGATGAAATCAAAGTTTTCATTAAAACAACATTTTGGCGCAGCCAGCCTTAAAGACTTTCTTCATTGTCAAATTCTCTGGTCTGGGAAAAAGCTTCTAGAGACCAAATATAGAGTGTATGATTGATGCAAAGAATGACTTTTGCTTTGGGAAAAATATTATATTAAAGATTTATTTGAGCTCATCATATTATAAATCGGGAAATTTAGCCTTTTGTGGTGGAGTACACAAAAACGTCAAGCATATTACACTTCCATATCTATACATGCAGGCATATTGATACACTTATCATACATTCATTATGAATATAAATACCCTCTTCAGTAACCAATTAATTTCTTGCGAATGCAGCAGAATAAGTTCACATGAATAAATACGACTTTTGGAACAATTAGACAATTATATGCCAAACTTCGCGAAGACTTTTGCATATGTGTACACTTTATGTCGTAAGCCTCAAGTAGCTGATTCAGCTGATTTACTAGCTCTCAGCATTCATATGTGTTGGCAGGTGAAAAGCTCCTAATAAAAGTTTTTTTGTATACATTCATGTATACATATGTATAAATATATGCTTATATATAACTGGTTAATTGTGCTCAGGTGTTTAGAGAGGCGATTCGGTAAATTTTTGAAGACAAAAAGATCAAGTAGTGTGAGAACCATTGGAAGAGAAAGATAGAATAACAAAAATTAAAGGAAACAAATTTTAAGGGCGATATGAAGTCGGAAAAGGAAAGGGTTTTTTAAAAAAGTCTTTAAAAAATGTAAGACACTCCCACCCACTAAAGATGCTTTTATAGCTGCTACTACGAAATAAAAAGCTCAATAAAATCATTACAAAACTCTAATTTATATTAGCAAATAGTGTTAGTTAACTTACATACGTTCACAAACGCTATATATAGATTAACAAATTATTTCGGAAAGTGAAACTTGATTGATGAGGATGGATGGAAGATGGAGCCATGTGTAGAAGTTTACGCAATTGAGGAAAGTCTCAAATGTATTCACTTGGGAGTGGGCAGAAAGGATTATTTTAAAAATGGTTCAAGTAGTTTCCGATCTTAGACCAAGTATCCTCTGAGTAGGAAAAAAACCTCTTTTGATAACAACCCCTGCAAACGTCTTAAAGATTACGATTTAAGGAAATGTAGCTGGAACAACTGGTTACCTTATTGGGAAAGTACCGCTGCCAGGCTGGTTAATGTTCTCGTTAGAGTAAAGGCTGACACCACTGCTGTCCAAGAACTCCAATGGACAAGACACGGACTGAGCAGAATAGGTCTTGGTGGTATTTAATACAATGGGCATATGAGGGAGCGCAAATTCGGTGTGAGATTCGTGGTGGAAAAGAAATTCCGTCTCCGAAACCTGGCATTCATCAAAGTGGCTAACTCAATCCGCATCAAAGCGAAGTTCTTCAATACATAGCTGATTTGCGCCCACGCCCCGATGGAAGAGAAGCACGATGTGAGAAAAGATGACTTCTATGAACGCTTCATCAAAATCTTAATTGGTGGCTGTAACGCCAAGTTGAGCAAACAAGGTATCTTTGGCGCAAAGGTCGACAAGCTCCGCCTCCACTGAACTGTGGGACGGAAACGAATTGGTTTTCGGAAATGGCAAAAGAACAGCTATCACGAAGAGAGTTGTCGCAAAGAAAACAGACTGCCGACCTCGAAACGTTACAATCGGTCAAAACACGTACGAGATGGGATAGATGCCGAGGTTGAAGAGAGAAGCGAGACGCATTTGCAGACGAAAAAAGAGAGAAGCCAATGAGCTTGATAAGCTGGCCGACAGGGCAATGCTAGAAATTTCTATGAAAATATGCGGCGACTAACAGAAAGTTTCAGACAGAAAGAAAGAGAGGTGATCTGATTGAATAACTGACGCCCAGAGCATACTGAAATTATGGAAGGAACACTTCTACAGCCTGCCGAATGGCAGTAAAAGTACAACGCCAGGAGAAAGCGAACCCGATTCCCAATCGATGACGCTGGACGTTCCATTGCCCGACCACGAAGAAGTTCGAATAGCAATAACCTGCCTGAAGAACAACAAAGCGGCGGGGCAATGGATTGCCGGCCGAGCTATTCAAATACGGCGGCGAAGAACTGATAAGGTCCATCAGCTTCTTTGTAGAATATCGGACGAAAGTGTGCCCAACTACACTTAGAATTTACAATTGGCGTCAAACAGCGAAAGGAGAAGTACGACTGTGAAGGGTGCATACTTTTCGCTAGAAGCATTTATATAATATTTATTTACTATATTAATATAATCAATTTATATATATGTGTGTATATGTCATATATGACGTAGTCACAATAAGTATAAATAGTTATTACAACTTAATTTAATATTGCAAATAATATAGAATTCATACAACTTCTTAACCCAATGCGTGTGTTGGTTAATTAACAACACTTCATTGCACTCAAATATCTCAAAATACTATTATTTGCCTTTTTACAACCACTATAGTAACAAATCAACAGTTAGAGGGCACGTGTCTCAGAATTATGAATGAAATTTCTTGCACACGACGTCCAAAAGACCGGCAAACTCTTTTTCAAATTACTGCAATGTTCTCACACAAACATACAATTTGCACGTATGTATGCGTGCTAGTGTATTCTGTCCAAGGGGCATGCGCGTTTTATTCACTCATTTACCACAAACAACGTGTTGGTGCCCAATTTAGCGTCCTTGCCAATGAACGCACACACACGCATTTAAACTCACAATGTAGTTGTTGTTGGTACGTAATTGTGGCGTTTCATTTGAATTTTGATTTCTAACACTTTGTAGCAGGAGCAATCATAAAAAAACAAGTCAAGACGGGAGTCGCAAGGCACTTGATGTCCGCTGAAAACCGCAGTCTTCAGAGGACTTCTTACATTGGCGGTCACACTTTTTAAACGAGCGCAGAAATTCTTAATTTCAATAAAGCAGAGTTTCTAGAGTCTTGTTTAACACTATCAGTGAATTAAATAGCTTTGTGGATACTTTGTAAAAATAATGAAATTGTGGCTTTTTTTGCTTTCAATAAATCAATTCATCTATTTGTCGCTCTCAACAATATCGGAATTAAATAATTGTAAGTGTTTATTGATACAACTGAAAAATAATAAAAAGTTAATATTAAATATTTGTATTATTCTGCTTTCAATTATTTTTTTACCCGACGGGATTAGTAAAATCATAAAATAGAAAACTCACTAAATAAAATTTGTATATTGGTGGTGAAAAACGTTTAGATCTCCAATTAGACTTGAAAAAAGTATAAACATTTAGATTTAAAATAAAAATCTGTACAACGATTTTTATACTCTCGCAACAAAGTTGCTAAAGAGAGTATTATAGTTTTGTTCACATAACGGTTGTTTGTAAGTCCTAAAACTAAGAGAGTCAGATATAGGGTTTTATATGCCAAAGTGATCAGGGTGACGAGTAGAGTTGAAATCCGGATGTCTGTCTGTCCGTCCGTCCGTGCAAGCTGTAACTTG
>NW_017536630.1:1379212-1401659 GCF_001853355.1 Bactrocera latifrons
CAAAAATGGAAGAAATCGGATAATAACCACGCCCACCTCCCATACAAAGGTTATGTTAAAAATCACTAAAAGTGCGTTAACCGACTAACAAAAAACGTCAGAAACAGTAAATTTTACGGAAGAAATGTCAGAAGGAAGCTGCATCCAGGCTTTCTTTAAAAATTGAAAATGGGCGTGGCGTCCCCACTTATGGACCAAAACCATATCTCAGGAAGTACTCCACCGATTTCAATGAAATTCGGTACATAATAGTTTCTTATCACCCTTATGACATGTACGAAATATGGGTGAAATCGGTCCACAACCACGCCTTCTTCCAATATAACGCTATTTTGAATTCCATCTGATGCCTTCTCTGTATAATATATACGTTAGGAACCAATGATGATAGCGGAATAAAACTTTACACAAATACAGTAGCTGATGCGAGAGTATAAAATGTTCGGTGACACCCGAACTTAGCCCTTCCCTACTTGTTTTAAATAAAATTTACTGTTTTCAGTTATAAATAGAAATTTTTTCAGTATCGGCACAAAGGCACAAAATTATTGATCTTGGAACCAATCGTGTTTTCACTTTTCTTAGCTCCAAATATCTTTCAAAATGATTTTCACTGATCCTGATCCGATATCCTAACGATGCCAGTAAGATCTCTTATTGTTAGTCGTCGATTCTCAAGCACCAATTCCTTTATTTTATTGACGTGTTGATCATCAGTTGATGTTTATGGCCGTCTGGTATGTATGTTTTTTTTTTTTAATTTTTACCAATCAAAAACAAACAGTTACCACAGAAGGCCTTATACGAAATTCTGAACGTTTCAGCACCAGTAATTTGATTCCGCACACAAAATTTAATTGGGCTTCTTTGTTGAACAGTTTCACTCATCGTAAAAATCGCCGTATGCACTTTATGTACTACAGGAAAACAAGCGAAATTTAAATTAAAAAGTCTTACTATTTTTGCTCACAGTAGTATGTTTATGATTGTATTCTTACTCTACCTAATCATGTTTATTTTTGCCTTAAAGTGTTTCAGCTGACTTCAATTAGCCCTTTTTATAGAATTGTGTCATCATTTTAACGGCGTT
Organism: Bactrocera latifrons; assembly: GCF_001853355.1. Classification (NCBI taxonomy): domain Eukaryota; kingdom Metazoa; phylum Arthropoda; class Insecta; order Diptera; family Tephritidae; genus Bactrocera; species Bactrocera latifrons. Next base: position 1,380,303 of record NW_017536630.1, read on the forward strand.
CAAATTCATGAACAGAGAAGCATTCATAAACATACACCTTAACACACCATTGATTAATAGTTTATCCTTTTATAAACCAAAAAACAGAGAGTTAATATCATATCATAAATGCCTTATCAGAATTTAAAGTAATTTGTAAGTATTATATATTTATACAATTTGTTCGTTATCTATATCTTAGGATAGAAAGGCTTCTCTCGTACAATCTAAGAGAACAAAAGTTAGATAAACATCAGAAAAAGGCGCCTATACAATTATTGTTCTTCTTGTTTACACAAAATACAGAGGAACATATGTATTTTATTGATTATAAGTCAATACTTTATACAAAAATATAGTTATTATCTTAACATATCTTACCGAGATTTTCCACGTGAAATATCTGCAATACACTCATTTGAAGACATAATTAATGCCGTGGTCTCAACTCTTCATCTCACACGGTTTAAGCTTCAACTGTCTTATCAAGAAATTTATTCAGTGATAGTAACTCTTCTCAAAAACCTTTCTTCAAAAAAATATTTCATATATCAAAGACATATTTTTAAATATTTTATTTTCTATTATATCACTTGTTAATGTTTTATGTGTGCCAACATTTTTAACACAATATTTTATGGTAAACACGAAATTTGAATATATATTTATAATATATGTTTATTTGAATATTTTTGAAAATATATGAAAATAATGTTATTTCGATTATACAGTTATAATCTGCATCCGTCATAAAATTTATTTCGTTACTATTAGTCCACCCGTTTAACCTCAACACCAACTGTTAACATTATTAAAAATTTCAAACGATGTGTTTTTCTATCAAATGAAATCGAAAAGCATTGACACGACAAAACTGTCGCAATTTCAATTCCATAATTTTTGTCTTGGATCTAGTTTTTATTGTTGCATTCTTTCAAATAGCTAGCATATGTTTTATAAGATCTAGTCTCTGCCATATTTAGTTGCACATTTTAAAAATCTGTAAAAATGTTAAGAGAACATTTATTTTTCATTACTATCTAACTCGCTTATAAAAAAAGTTCTGCTTTTGACACTACCAATTTCCACTTATACTTAACTTTTATCATAAAGAATCTGAGGCTACATTCGCCAAAAGGAACATTCATTTCGCATAAACGAATTTTTCTAGATTTAAAATATTTGAATATTTTTAATTTTTAATTATTTCATTACTTTTAATTTTTAATAAACATTGCCGATATCCAAGAAGGCGCATAACATTACCTCCCTCCTTCGACCTTATTTCGTGGTCTAGGATCTTTCATATACTCTTTATTAAGAATGAAGTTAAGCTAATCGTTTTGAAGGATTTAGCCAGTGAGTAGTCCTTACTTCCTACTTTCGCTGTTCTCCTTAGTTCAGGGATATACACCAGCCCCCGGCTAGCTCTCATAAGCTGAAAAAAGTAGAGCACTAGAACCTGCTCGACCTGTTGCAGAAGTGCTGGAAAGCTAATCTAAACCAAATTTTTTTTTCTAAGTCAGTACAAATTCACTTTATAGTACTTCCTATTTATGGAACTTCCTACAAATATTAAACTTACGTCACTATGGTATTATAGGAAATATGGTCATTTATTTAAAAAAATCACCACTTCTTATGGAGTATCCATATACGTAAAATTAATATACCCAAAATTTGCTATAAAGTACCGTTACGATAAACCACAAATTAATAAAAAGATATATCGCCGACAAGCGGAAGTGTTGCCGCAGTGTTGAAGCAGCAAATGGAAAATCTTTTTTTTTTTTTCTGGAATACTTCTTTCCAATTTTTTACATTCAGTAAATCTACTTTTTTTTTTTTGCATCTTCACAAACAAGCCGAAAATGCAATTACCCACCTTCGCACGATAATTTTCAGACATCGCTACATGCATTTACTACATGCAAGCCACATTGCTACGCGGTTGAGAGGTGTAAAATAGTTACTTCACAGGGCAATCAGGGTGATCCCATTTTTATGTGACAAAGACGAAATTTGAACAGAAAATAATTCAGAATGTTTCCGTTATTGATTGCAAATTCCAAATGAATGGTTGGTCACAGTTCCCTATTACAATTAACTTTTTTTTGCCTCAAATTATCGATGAATATTTTAATGAATTAGAATTGGTGTAAAAACTGTACTCTATTCTGGTTTGTAAACTATTGGAAACTATATTTTTGGGATATGGAGTTTTCAAGGAGTAGAGAGGTAGCATTAACAGCTTTTAAAGCATATGTATGTGTTTGACGTTTATGTTCAGTATACTTTGACCAGTTACGCTGCAAAGTTTATACTGGAAATCACCCTCTACGACCTTCTTTACATCTAATAAAAATATTTGTGTGTTGTGATTTCTACATAGAAGTCATTGTAGTTTAATTATATTTTTAAACTGAAGATGGAACAAACGAGATTTTTTATATACCGAATCATATCAGGGATTGACTGGAGTCAAAGCGCCATTTGATTTGGATCCGTTCGACTATTTCGAGAGAATAGATTAAATCAATTGGATTGACCATCATATTACTGGCGCAATATAGTCGGTATTGTTCGACAAAGTAGTGGAATTTCGGACAGGCAAGATGTTCTACATGAGACGCAATTACGTAAACCTTATTGTTGTGTTGATTTTAAATAAAGGTTCGAGTATCATTTATTCTCTTGACTTTCCTGTACCTGTACTATATGAAATATTCAGAACTAATACTGATTAATGAAAAAAACGAACTCATATTTCTTTAAGAAGTTGGATCACCCTAATGCACTTTCATATATTATATGTATGTGGGACCACTTAGCGGCATAAAAATGGCAATTTTCGTCACTGCAACGTAAATCAATGCGTTATTAAGGGGCAAAATAGCGTTAATATTCATACTAGCCTCATGCGATTGATGGACTGAATAGCTGAAGACCGATTGGCCGGTTAAGTGGCTGACTAAGCTAGCGCGGTGTTTAGATGGGCTTGTCGGCTCAGACATGTAACTATCGTCGCGCTAGCCGGCTACAGCTATCAAATGAGCCTTACCATTGAGGCCGCAGACTAGCAACAGCCTTGCAACAGGGTGAAAATGTGTTCCTTTCTCACATTCTTTTCTTTATATTTTCAAATTTTCATACGGGAAGCAGACAATTGCGACTTCCTTTTTTCGCACCACAAAGAATGAAGCACAATGAATATGTATCAATGATGCCGTGAAGCAACAACCGCGATGGAAGTAAGTGTTTAAGTTCTTTGTGAAACTGAAAATGGAATAAAAAAAACAAAGTGTATGCCGAAAAATCACATTTAAATGACAATTTACTTAAATATTTTCTGTTAATTTACATATCTATTTACAGTTATAATTTACATATTGCCTATAGGATTTAAAAAGTATTAATAAATTGAAAGTCTGTTACTCTTCACATTTGTTTAAATAAGTGTTAAACTATTACGAGGCAAGCCAAAATAAGTAAATCAAAACTCAAACATGCAAACTACAGTGAAAAAGCCTTATACCACCCTGACGCCACTTCTAGTCTTCTTTAATGCCGCCAAAACTACTATGCACTTAAACTCGTAGTCCGTGATGTCCCGCTGCTTTTACTGCATAACCCCTTCTTAAAACCATTATCTTCCGCAGTTCCTTCCAAATGTACAAATTACATTCTCCGAAATGTTCCCGTTTAGAGCATATGCAAGAAGAAATTCTGCAGCAAAATATGCTGAAGAAACCACCAAAATCATATTTGTACGTATGTGTGTTTATATACATATTTTGACATAAGTCTAATAGCTATGCTTGCTTATGTAAGTAAGTCGCAGTTTCATTATGCTAGGTCAAAGGCGTGAATGCAATGAAAAGGCGCGCACCATGACGTATGAGTAACCTATGATTTGCAATCATGTTCCAAACCTGCTCACTTGCAATATAATTTGATTATTGCATGGCAGACCATTATGGTGGATATACTAGTACCCTACGTTTTAAGTTTTTGAACAACTCAAATCATCAGCGAGCACTACATTTTAGTTTATAGTTGTACTTTGCGCAATTATTATTTAGAACTTTATGAACAATAAGAAACCATTGAAGATTGAAATTCATGGCAGCGTTTTCGCCTTTACTCGTCATTACTCGACATATTTTGAGAGCAAAACTACGGCTTTTCATAAATACCACGACATTTCGGGTATTCTCACCTTAAAACAACGGGCAGTTAAGGTTTGAAATTAAACAAAACACTTGCATTCAACACAAGGTGTTTTTGTGCACAATTCACATCACCAGCGGCACTAAGAGTGACAAGCTTTGCATTTCAATTGTTCTTGTACAAGAACCTTTATAACACAATTGTTTTAGATCGCATAGCAGGTGATAAATTATAAAAATTAAAAAAGTATCAAAGTATACAATATGTGCCCATTGTTACTATAGGTAATTTTGGTTATGGACTTGATTACTCGTTTACCAAGCGTATATATAGCCATCTCTATATTCATACCACAGTACACGTCAAAACTACTTTAACAATATTCATCTGCATTTGTTGCTGCCTATTCTGATTAACAATTCTAACTGACTTCCTATTAGAAACTGTCGGCGAAAGGTTTTAATCATGAACTCATCATCACTACTGAAAATGTTTCGTGAAAACCTCCCCATTAGCTAGAATTTTTCGGAATGTCATTACATAATAAAAGTTAATGTTAGCCAGTAAAAAGCAAAACTCCCAAAATGACGTGCATAACATCGGTGTCAAGAATTGAAAAGTCAGCCAGACACATAGATGTTAATACAAGAATTAATTTTCAAAAGGCGCATGTCTAAATTTCACAGCTATCTGATCCCTGTTTTGTGGATTGTATCATTTTAAGTGAAGCAACTTTTTTTATTGTGAAAAAAACTGATAAATAGGAAAATAATTCCCCAGAAAAATCAACCATCAGGGACTAGTTTGCTAAGTTTAGATGTGGTGAAATGAGAACCGAAGACGGTAAACGCTGTGAACGCCCAAAAGTGGTTGTAAAAATAATTTGATGTTGATCGAGACAGCAGGCACCACCCTACCATTTACGAATATTTGGGTTTGAGAAGGTACAGTATGCAACTCTGCCACTACTCTTAGTTAGACTCGAATGTGGGTAATTTTACGTTGGATTTTTATACCCTGAACAGAGTTTATTAAGTTTGCCACGAAGTTTTCAACACCCAGAAGGAAGCGTCGGAGCCCCTATAAAGTGTTTATATGTATGTATAAATGATGAGTATGTTGAGCTGAGTCGATTTAGCCATGTCCATCTGTCTGTATATATGCGAACGAGTCCCTCAGTTTTTAAGATATCGTTCTGAAATTTTGCAAACGTCATTTTATCTTCACTAAACTGCTCATTTGTCGGAACTGGCGATATCGGATTACTATAACATATAGCTGCCATACAAACTGAACGATCGGAATCAAGTTCTTATATGGAAAACTTTCGCATTTGACGTGGYATCTTCACGAAATTTGACATGGATTACTGCTTAAGGTAATAATATAATATACGAAAAAATTGTTCAGATCGGATTACTATAGCATATAGCTTCCATACAAACTGAACACATAGTTTCTAAAAAGAAATGCAGCTGTGAGGAGTATATTAGCTTCAGTGCACCCAAAGTTAACGTTTTTTCTTGTTTCAGATTGTATCTTCCACGAAATAGTTTCGCTTTGAGAAGTCCAGAATTTTGTTCCAAAGTTCTTCTTCGATAGTATGTGGACTCACTGTAAAGGAGTACTCCGCTTCTCTCAACTTGGTTGTCAGCCAATTCCTTTTTTCCAATACGGTATCTGGGAATCCATGTTAGCAACATGTTATGGACTCCTATATTATTGTCAAATTTATTTCATAGAATGAAATTTTCTTAAATACTACATTACTATGACAACCAGTTTCCCTTTTCAACAATCACAATGCCATAATGTTAATGCCATATCTCTTTTGAAAACTGTCGATGGGCACTGAAAGTTTCGATTATGTTCACACTAGCCCTGCACTAATTTATTCCGCTTTTTTACTTATGACAAGGAATGGCGTGAAGAGCAGAATCACTTCCAATGCATGGTTTGCCACGTTCACCATTCCAGTCTCACATACAAATTCATTCGAAGTTGCTGCATTTAAGACTCAAAGTAGTGCGAAGATACGATGTTTGGTATACGGGGACTAGAAAGAATACTGACCGACTTCGATCCTTTTTAGATGATTATGTCGAAAAAATACGAATTATTGTTAAAGAAAACTAGGCTTTACTTTAAAAATGTTTTCTTTTTCAAGTCCTTCGAGTTTTAATTTTCAAAACTCAAATTCCTTTTGTAGAAAATTTTCGGAATTTTGAAAAATATCAGATTTTTAATTCATCGCAAATTCTTGTTTGCCATAAACTTACTATTTTGTATAGAAATGTGCAAAAACGATGTACATATAATGCCTTATTCTTATCAGTCCATTTTTAGCTCCATGCTACAAACGCGCCACAGTCTGTAAACCTCAAAACAGATTTTGGATGCCCGCAGCCGTATCTAAATATTAAATTTAACATATTTAATTTTTAACACACAGCATAAGTATAAGATAAACCAGAAAAATGTGTCTCCTTCCACTCCGAGACTTTGCATGGTTGATGCTACATTTGAAATTTACCACTGCCAGGCCTGTTGAGCAGCTAAGCTGTTAATTTATATAATTGCTTCCTCTACTTTCACCACGACCTTTGCATGTTGGTATTTCAAAACTTTTAAATATCAAAAAATAATTGTCGCTTGTAGACATTAATAACGACTTAATACTTATTAAAATATGCCTCAAATTTATAACGGATGCTCATTTCGAGGTCAGTTAATTTTTGTTGCGGCCATCTGGATATCCTTACATTCCACCCAAATTTATTTGCAACGACAACTAATTTTTTTCTTTAAGCTTGCTAAGATTTAATTATGTATCTTTTGCAAAGTAAGCAGAAATTTTCAATTTATTGGAGAATATTTGTGGAAGATATTATTAAGCCGCAAAAAATGCAGAATATTAAATCCTAAGAGCACATTTGAGTATGGAAGAACAAAGTCATTTCCTTATGACAAAAAAAATAGCCGGAAATCGTATATACCAAATTCATGATGTACCAAGTAAATAGTACACACTAATATCGAAAAACACAATGAGCATCACGGCTTGTTTTTCCCTCCATTCCAATGATTATTGACTTATTTGCATGTCAAACGCATAAATCAATGTCTCATCGGTTATAATGCTCTCCATGAAAGTGAGATCGGAATTCGCACAAACATTCAGCTTTATTGGAACTAATCGCACAAAAACGTATTTCATACACAAAATGTCGTTCACATTAGCAGTTATAAGTTAGAAGGGAAAACTCGTAAAATTAGGAGTGTCGTTGATTGATCTTTGATTTTAGCACTTTTACAAAACTTGAATATGCCAATCAACCTGTCATGAAACTTATCAATTGTCTTCCTCGAAGAATACAATTATAGGGAAAATTCATTACCGATTCAATATCTTCAGATTTAAACCTTCGGAGAATGAAACTTTCAAGAAGATCGTGGAATATAGGAGTAGTTAAAATGTTAAACATAGTCAAGCTTCAAGTTCCAAGAACAATGTAATTTCAGTACGAGTATTTGGCAAGAAAAAATGTTAAGCGGCTTACTTAACTTCTACAACTCATTTCTAGGGCTTCTAAATCTGAGGAATATCGTGAAGTAGAAAACTAGAAAGTAGTAGTAGAAAATTCTTTTGGATTTGAAATCAAAGACTGTTTGAATTGACTTTATTATTTTGGTTCTATTAATTCGCAAATCCTTCGGCCCTTATTGTTAGAACTGAATTTCTAACTCATTGTTACTGGGGCTATGTCAGACAAAGACCAACATCTCGCCCCACCACGTTTTTCAGTATGGTGGCACCTTATATCGCCAGTAACACATCAATATTTGGTTTTTAACTAGTTGGTTAGAGCTAAGTATTCATTGTAAAGCATTGCTACTTAAAAAGTATTCTAACGATAACTACCATAATTGTCAGGAATATTTTGTGATATGCTTGGGACACAAAAACTTCGTATGGTGTTGGTGCCTCAATTTCTGGCCTGTTGGACTGTACTACTCAACAGCGTGGGCGGTATTTAAAGCAAATTTTATGCAACAAAAAAATTTAGCCGAAAAATAAATATTATCTTTGTAATTTTAAAAATCAAGAAATTGCTTTAAAGGATCCATTGAAGTGTTAAAAATACTAGATAGAAATCAATATATTTTCCAAAAAATGCCGACCATTGCTAGGAAAATTAGAACTTAGTTGCTCGCATTCGCCTCAAAGTTATACCATATAAGAAAACATGTAGATATTTGCTTTAATTTAACCCTCATCTTGACGGATACTTGGAATGTCATATAGAGTACCAATGGGCCTGGCTGGACCCAAAAGTAAACCTAACATCATTTTGGAGAAACTTTAATTTTTTTATTTCAAATAACATTTTAAAAACTCAAATAAAGTATTCACGAAAAGCAAGTAAAAGAATGAAAATAGAATTAATTTTCCTTTATGCACTTAAAGCATTTGTAATAACATTTTGTTGACATACAGCATCTGCGCACTCTTGGCAAAAGAACCTTGTTTTACGACGATGTTTGTCTTGAGCATGGCATAAGCTGCAGTTCCTTTTCTTTTCTAAAGTCTCACTTTTGGTGTCTGTTAGCGTATTTGGGTGTTTCTGTAAAATAAATTTTGTAACTTGTAAATATGTTTGCCCTATATATATAATATTACTGAATACATACCTCAAATTTTCCCAAAATATCTTCAATTGCGGAACGGCAAACGGAATGCTTTATTACATGTATATTGTTACGTCTCGACTCGATTTGCGGATGAGCTAACATTTCGCACAAATCATATAAAAACTTTCTACGAGCGTCTGATTTCGTGTAATTATTATTTTCTTTGCATATAATAAAACTGCCTAATGCCATTACATCAACAATATTATACAAAGATGCAAGAGTCCATCTCTTAGTTTTTCTATTGGTAGTGTAATGCGTTAGCATTTGGTCCATGACATCAACACCAACTTTATTTTTGTTGTAATGCATTATTGCTGCTGGTTTTCGCTTGACGCCTTCAACTTCCTTATCGTAATGTACCGTGGACAGTAATATTACCGCTTTGTTTTTCTTAGTAACATATGAACAAATGGCTACGTTGTCTTGATGAAATCCAAACTCAGATGAAAGAACTGCCTATTTTTCTTTGCCTACTATTCTTGTTTTTCTTCATTTCAGGTGGGATACATGCTTTATTGCTTCGAAGGGTTCCAACGAAGGACAGCCCCAAGCTTATTATTCGCTTACATAAATTTATTTTTTTATAAATGTGAAAAAAAATTATACAATTACATAAATTTAAAGTGGAAAAAAAGTTGTCATCTACTATTGTGCGCCCAGAATTTGAATATTTTGAAACCAAACGTATAAGCTCATTTTCCCCTTGGTTCTTTGCTCTCCCTTCGTTGGGCTCTTTTCCGGTATAGATATTTCCACTCAAAGGACAATGAGCTTTTGCGTCACAAGCCCACCATATTTTTATACCGTACTTAGCCGGTTTTGAATTTATGTACTGAGTAAATTTCGTTCTACCTCGATACGGGAAAAGTTGTTCGTCAACAGTTATATCGCTATATGGACGAAAATTCTTCTGGAGATTTGCATTTAGAAAGTTCCAAATATCTCGTATAGGTGCCGCTTTATCTGTTTCTAAGCGGAAAGATCTAGTGCGACCGTCATCAAATCGTATATAACGGGATATGGTCAAAAACCGACGGTAAGACATCGTTGCTCTGAAAATTGGCAACTGGTTTGTTTTCCATAAAACTGACGCAGCCTGACTATTGTTATTGGTGACTCCTGCTGCTATAAGAATGCCTAGAAAACCTCTGAGCTCCGTTTCTATAAAGTTTTGCCATTCTTTCAATTTGTTGGGATTTTTAAAGTTCCAGTCATTGGTTTTTTCCGTACCGTAATTGTTGGTTTTGCTTACAATGATGTATGATATGTTTGGTGTAAAAAACGCATCGAAAACTTCAACAGGCGAACATGATGTGATTGTCGATCCACCGGATGAACGCAGTACATTATGAGAGCGAACACGACTACTTTGAGGTGCTGCCTTACTCCAAACGGTCCCATCTTTGCCAATAAAGTTGATGGTACCTTCATCAGTATTCAAATCATCGTCGCTATCTGTGCTACTATATTCTTCAGCGACTTCAATTTCATGTTTAGATCCAACATCTGAGGCTTCAAATTCCAACTCATTTTCTATTTCTGAGGCGCCGAAATCAAGATCATTATCATCATTTTCACTGTTGTTTTCAACCTCTTCTGCCAAAGAATTTGCAACCAAGTCATAAAAATTTGGATCACAACGCGGCACATTATCATATATGAAATCTATTTTACTCATTTTTATTCAATAAATACACACTTTAACAGAATACCACCGATTATTCATTACTTGAATGTGAACATCACTTTTCACTTCTAACTTCAAATGACAACATCTAACATGTGAAAACCAACAATGTTTTTGATAACGGAACTTTAAATTCAAATGAGCAAAACAAATCATGAATAGAATAACAAGAGAGCATTCCAATTCATACAAAAGTATGTTCCCGTTGCGTAATGAGCGCATGGGTCTGGCCAGACCCATTAGTACTCAATATGACTTTTAGGTTGAAACTATAATTTAAAAACTATTTATCAATTTTTATAAATATATATATGAACAAAATCATACTAAAATATATCATCTAGGATATCATGAAGTATTGAAACATAAACGTGTATACTAGTATATGAAATGGCGATTTAAAGTTCAAAGAAGTTTGGCTGGACCCATCAGTACAAATGAGGGTTAAGAACGCTTAATACTTCGCCAAAATTTAATTGGAGTTTAAAAATAAGCAAGTATAATGCTTCGCTAAATCGGTAAACACGACATATGTTCCTATAAACTACCTAACTACCCCCAACTTCGTAATAAATGCTGCTTTTTCAGTGTTAATGACGCGTCTAGCGGTAAACTTCCAGTTACCTTTGCATGTGTGCAACATTTTGTCTAGACATGTGTGTGTTAAAATGTGTTGGCAACGAACTCCCTAAGGTATATCCTAAATTACGCTTAACCTCTTAGGGCATATCTTTGCATATGCTTATAGCAATCTTATTGGCAAATGGGCGAAAAAGAATCTGGTAGTTTCAACATTTGTTAAGTGTTTACGCTTATTATCACGGCATTTTTCGCTTATATAACATAATAAAATTTTGCGGTTTGTTATGCTTTGTTGTATCGAAAATATGCACATGACTTTGTATGTTCCCAGTAGCGAGTACAATTTGGTTGGACGAAGAATATTTAAAAAATTTTAAAATTGTCTACTTTCTGTGGCTATGAAATAATCCGAAGAGAGTGGTCAATGACTTATAATAACGATAATAAAATAAACATCGATTCACCTGCTTGCCTATTAATCAATATAAAAAAGTGATCCGAATAAAACCAACGGACACAAGATATTTTTACTAACCGTTTTTTTTATCATTTGTTTATTAAACTGAGAAGAGTACACAAAATAAATTTCAAAAAAAAAAATTTTTTTCATCGAGTTATGCGTTCTTGAAGAAAAGGGGGGAAAGAGGCCGTGTCCTCATCGACATGATTTCTACCCTTGTCGTCATCTGAAAAATAAAACAATGTTAGATTCTTATGAAAGTCGCTATGTCATGAAGTCGCAAAACAAAAAAAAAAAAAAATTTCATAAAATGGCTATAATTTTGAAAATAATTTGAGTTTTAACAAATCCTATAACTTTGAAAATAAATTGAGTTTTAAAAAATCCTTTTAGGGAGATATTTTTGAATATCAAAACTATCGAATTTTTTCAAATTTCTAGACTAGAATACCCCCTTAAAGAAGAAGTCATAATATTTCCATATTTCTTGCCAGCGAACGAGAGCAGAACGAAGTTACTGAGGGTCAGATCTACGGTGAATGTAAAACTAATTTGACGCATAATGCTTGCATTTCCCTTTAATAGCTTTAGGGTGGTAGTTATCCCGATCAACTTCATTTAAGTATCCTAAGTTGATGAGCTCAACCCGAAATCGTTTTCCCTATCCTGACGTCGCTTCAATTATCTATGGTAGCAGAGCTTTATAAAATATATTAAATCTTAACAATAACAGATATTTTATAATACACTTAACATATTGCAATCACAAGTATTTTTACAATACACTCACTACTTATTTATTTTCCATACATCTAACTTTCATCAGCATTCCTTAGTCTTTTTTACAATATTAATTATATCATACTATATTTTTTTACAGCCGATCCCAAATTTAGTGGACCTATAAATAATGTAACGACACCGGTTGGACGTGATGCGACTCTCACTTGCATCGTACACGACTTGATGTCTTTCAAGGTTGGTTAATTAAATTTTCATTTATTTTCATTTTTTTGACATCTAGGCCTTCCTAATGTCGATCTTATACATATATAGCAAGATTCCTTTTATACAATGCCCAATCTACACCAAGTCCATTTTTACGTACCTTATTGAACCGTCTTCTGTTTGAACATATGACTTCGGATAACTCCGGTGTCTACCAAAGAGATTTCCTCTTTGCTTCTGAGTTTTCAGAGAATAAGAGCTTTCAAAGACAAACCTACATACAGAACTCATCGATCGCGTTGGCAGATAGCCTTGTCCTTCGACCTGGCGTAACAAGAAGGACTGATCGAAGCTTCTTTCCGTAAAGGTCCCAGTCCGTGTTTCTAAAGTTTCCATATGGTTCTCTAACCCGATCTGCTCTGTCCAGGTTACAACTAATATAAATACCTACGATCGGAGGAGGAAAGGTCATTAAGAACCATTCATTTAGAAATTAAGGGAGGAGTTGTCGGTCGACGATTTGCCCTCAACGCTTGTTGTGTCCGAAAGAGACGACTCCCCACCCATGCTCGTTTGGGCCTTCGTCTCCTTCTCTCGTCTCGCTCGTGTCGTGAAAACTGTTAGTCAGAATTAAGATTACTATTATGAAAATCTATATCTTAAATTTGTTTGATCAGTTTTAGTTTCAGATATATGCTATAGTATGTCGGTCCATAAATTGTTAATAAAATGAAAAATATTTAATTCGATTCAATATTTCTTTAGTCGTCTTCAAAGCTATCCCGATCAGATGTATCACCACTGTATCGCTTATGCCATCGAATTTCGAATCAGTGAATTTTGTTTTATCTCATCGATCGATTGAAAACGGGTGGCAATTTTAGTTTGAGGAACAAGAAAAAATTACACGCAACCAAATCTAGTGAACACGGTGGTTGACCAATGGTATTCACTGCGGTTATGACTTAAATTCGGTCCCAATGAGCGACTGGCGTGCTGTTATAAACTGAAATTAAAAAAGTTTTCCATATAAGGACTTGATTTCGATCGAACGGTTTGTATGACAGCTTGGAGAGAAAAGAACTTAAGCAAAATTTCAGTTCGACATCTGAATAATGAGGTCCTACTTCGTGTATATACAGACAGACGGGCAGACCAAGGGACATGGCTAAATCGACCAATCGATTTGTGAAAATTTGGTATTTTTGCGTGATCACGCGCCCTTTCATCAAATTAACAAGCGATAGCTCTTTTGCATTAAAAGAATTGGAAAACAGGGGTTATCCTCATATCTTTATTTCTTTCTTTACTGACATTACGTAATCAATAATGATATTTTCAATAAGCTCAATTTCAAAAATTGAAAGCAAGTATCTGCCTTTGATGAAATGAATTCCCATACAACCTTTGACTTGTTAATTTATAACATTAATATCGACTTGATTAGACAAAACCACTCGGCAATCCTGAGATCCGGACTTATGGAAAATGCCACAAAAGAACAATGATATCATAGAATACAAGCTTTACGATGTCACCGTTTGAACCCAGACTAGTCATTGCTTAGCACAAGTTCTGTATAGTTAGAAATTTGAAAGAAAGTATGACACCCCAAAGGTCAATTGTTTCTTTTGTAAACAAATCTGCACTTACAATAATACCACTTATTAAATAAACACAAGATAAACGTAGAAACTTATTAAAACACTATATCATTTACAGCTTGCGTGGCTAAGAGTGGACACTCAAACCATTCTCAGCATACAAAACCACGTCATTACGAAAAACCATCGCATAGGCATTAGTCACACAGAGCACCGTATCTGGCAATTGCGTATAAGAGATGTTCAAGAATCAGATCGAGGCTGGTATATGTGTCAGATAAATACCGATCCGATGAAAAGCCAAGTCGGCTATTTGGATGTGGTCGTGCCACCCGACATAATTGACTATCAAACCAGCCACGACATGACTGTGCAGGAGGGACAAAACGTGACTCTAATATGCACTGCTACAGGATTGCCAATACCCACGGTCACTTGGCGTCGTGAACGCGATGTTCCGTTGTTACAGACTGCCGATGGAACTGACATTTACAGCATTGACGGTACAAATTTGACGCTGTGGCAGGTGACAAGAGAAAGTATGGGCGCATATTTGTGTATAGCTTCGAATGGTATACCACCGACTGTGAGCAAACGGGTACTACTTGCTGTTAATTGTTAGTCTCATATATGTAAGTATGTAGATATTAATAAAATTTAAAAAATGGTTCCACTCTCAGTTGCACCCACCGTTTGGACGCGCTACGACACCATATATGCGGGTTTCGGTCAAAAGGTTACCCTCGAGTGCATTTCCGAAGCTCACCCTACGACTGTTAATCTATGGTTGAAAGGCAAGGAATTTGTTCAGAGCGGCACCTATGAATCCGTTACTTTGGATAATGTTTTCAGAATTGTTATGCGTTTAACTATACGTCCCGTTGTTTCAAAAGATTTTGGGGATTATCACTGTGTGGCGAAAAATTCGATGGGTGAATCGGAACGCATCATATCTGTTAGACGTAAGTAGTCGGAAAATAAATAAAATGTTATATTTTTTTAAAGTTATTGTCTTACAGACAAATCCAAAAAAAGCGTCCATCATACACACCAGGATGGAAAAGATAGTCACTTGATTTTAATTGAAGGTGGAGGAAATATAAACGAATTTTTCTTAAAATAATTAACTGTAATTTCTTTCAGAATACACCTCTCTTGCAACATCAGCGTCCTTACATGTCAGCAGAATTTTAATATTTTTAACAATGACCTTTTGGAAACTGTAACAAATTTAGATACAATAAGGTTGAGGAAATTGTAATAAAGGTTCGAGATTCCCTAATTTTAAATTTATTATTTTAATTGGTATATTTATGTCACAATCATTATATATTAGTCCAAAAATATGAATTCTCTTTTTCCCAGAAATACGTTTGTGGAAAAAAGGATTTTTCTCCTTTGTTATTATCTTATTTTTCCCAGCAATACATGTGTAAAAAAAAAGATCATAATCCTTTTTTTTATTTTCCTCATAAAAGCTAAATCAGCTACCTACTCTACGCCTTTGCGCAAATGATTATGTCAAGATAACAAATTTGGCAATGGCAATAGCAATAGATTTGACAGTTAGTAAGACATAGATTTTATCCTGTCGAGATGCCCCGTAAAGCTCATTAAATTTTATTAAATATAGCTTAATTAGTTTTAAAAAATAATGGAATTTAAATGCCCCTCGTTAATGCATGTGCGGCATCTTACCAAAAAGTTATTCATTACTGCTTGGAGAGTTGAGACAGGAATAGCCGCAATTGTTTCTCGAATGGATTGCCTTAGTTCATTCAAATTTGTTGGTTTTTCTTTGTAGACTTCCTGTTGAAAGAAATTCTCATTCGGCGTAATTGTGGATAGAAAAAATTTCTCAACATGCTCAAGTAACGGTCTCCACTAACCGTAACGGTATGACCGTTTTCTTCGAAGAAGTAGGACCCGACAATATAGCGTGATGAAACTTCACACCACACTGTGACACGAAGTGGATGCAATTCCGTCATGAAAAGACAGTTCAACATGTTTCCATCCTCTTACACCATCTGGCAAAATTCCAAGCGAATCGGCAAGTCTGCAGCGTTCAGTTTATTGGCCATTTGAATTGTATATGGGACTAAGTCCAAATGTTTGTGCATAATTGACTGTAATGACTATCTGCTTTCACCCATTTGAGCAGATAAGCTTCTTGTCGAAACGCGTGGATTGCTTTGTAGACAGCAGTGATTGTTTCCTCCGTTCGAACTGAAGGGTTTCGATGGTAAGCTCTTCTGTTGACTGTCCCATGCTCGGCAAAATTGTTTACAAGTCTCATTATGGTCCATCTGCTCGGAGGATTGCCGCCAAACGTGCGCCTGTACTCTCTTTGAACCGAAACTACGGACTCCAGTGCGTGATAACGGCGGACAATCCAAATTCTTATTTCTGTGTCCCAGTTATCCATTTTTGTTAAATGTAAAAGTCAATCTGCAAAATAAATAAAAAATTAACCAGCTTAACATGTGAGTAGTTTTTGTGATCCGTGATAGGAATCAATCATGACCAATTTTGGCTTCGTCGATTCTGTTCCAAAAATTTTGAAACCAAAGCGCATCACTCTTTGAAGGATCAACTGTCGAATATATTGCTAAAATAATAGAAATCACTAAGACTGCCCGCGTGTAAGTTTTCTGCAAAGCGCAAAAAAACGATCATTACTAAAGAGGATGGTTACTGATAATGAAAAGTGGGTCAGTCCCGACAACATCAGGGAAAAACCATCATCTTTGAATCGCGATGAGTCGATGGATAGGTGGCTATGTTAGAATTAAGGGCCATGAAAGTACTGCTATGTTATGTACTCTATTCTTAATTCGAACTAAGGCCGCCTTTAAGCTTAAAGCTCAAGAAATTAAGCTCAAGGAGAGAGACGTGCACAGACCTCCGGTAAAGGCACATCGTCAAACATTTTTTGAGTTCAATGGCAAATCCCTATCGCACCAAGCAACCAAATCGTTAAAATCTGTTTGTAACAGACACCTTTCATCAGTGAAGGACAGTAAAATATCTCATAACCGCATACCCACCATCGTAATTTTTTTTGTCCGGCTAATAGAGCTGTCCATATATGGAGGCGTGGCAAAAACGAGTGTTTGAAATGTATCCTTAGAGTCAGAAGCTGCAACTCAAAACTACATTTTTATTGAACTAAGAAAGGCGAGTCAATGTCAGAGAGGAGTGAATGACTGACAATTATCCCAATAGTTACCGCGGAGCGAACCAGACGGCACCAACGTAAGCCAATTTGTTTGCTGTGATCATTTACGTACTGTTAAAAAAAAACTCATAAAAAGAATTTGAAAGGCGGAACTATAAATTGTACACAGTTTTCTTACCAAATTTTATGAAATCGTGTCCTTTTATCAGAGATAATTTGAAAGAAATGCGACCAAAATAGTGTCCGTTCCCGATCATATCGGTCATAGGAATTGGTTTTGTATGAAAACAGAAATGAAATCGTTGTGATCATGAAATTTTTCCAGGTATGGGAGATGTCCGACTATAAGAACTGCCGTGGGGAATTTCGCTATATATGATTTAAAAAGCTTTACGTCGTCGACATTCAACAAAATTTGGCCCTCTATTAGAGATATCGTTAATAAATAATAACAGTTTAGGGCGGAACATCTGAAAAGCAATTGATTGAATCAAAGGAATTATAAAGGGCCATTAATTAAACACATGAAAAGTTCGTTTTTTTCGAATTTAGATTTTTTTGTTTTTAAATTAATTACAAATATATTTTTACAACTGGTAAATCAAAGCTTTTAAATTAGATACACACTTAGCGGACTTTCTATATTAGAAACTTGATTTAGCTATTTTAACAAAACTAATTTGTAAGTTAAAATTTTAATTAAATATTTGGTTTTTCAATATCTTCGCTAATTGTCAAGAAACAATGTTCATTTGTTAT
The DNA here is from genome assembly GCF_001853355.1 of Bactrocera latifrons. NCBI lineage: Eukaryota > Metazoa > Arthropoda > Insecta > Diptera > Tephritidae > Bactrocera > Bactrocera latifrons. The sequence goes on from NW_017536630.1 coordinate 1,398,368, forward strand.
CATTCAACATAAGTCATTTTCATTACAGGAAAAACTTTTATTTCTTATGCGAATGCGTCTGTATGTGTAGTATTAATTTTGTTTACATATAACTAATATGTTTGCCTCTAACGCATTTCCCTTCTATTAAATACATAGTACATGTGTTAAGGTGTCTTAAAATTAAGCTAAAAGCTTAATTCTAAGTGTTTAAATAAAAGTAAAGTAGTTATATGATAGTTTTATATTTTCTGCGAGAAAATTATTAATATAAAGGAATTATATTTAGATAATGCCGTTGGTCATTTTATTTTTTGATTTAAATACTCCTTTTCACATGAAGTTTATTTATAAAATGGTATTTTAACTTTTAACCTTTGTTTAAAAACGTGTTGCTAATAAATAATGTTCTTCGTTAAAAAATAAAGCAGATTCACTGTTAAGTATCTCACCTATTGTAAATAAACTATATTATTCAAAGGTAATCGTTGGTGCAATTGCAAATGAAATAAAAGGATGAGAATTATCACAATGCGTATGCTTCATAAATTATTACAATAATAACAGTAGTTTTTAAAAGAGTAGATAAACCTAAATTAAGACACTGACCTTAAACGCTGTAGTTTTTTCAATGAGTTTCTCATGGCATGTGACGCTTGTATTCAATACAAATTTAAGATTAGCGCTCATAAAATTTGCAATCCGTTTAATTTTTTCAGTCTTATTTAACTGTTACAGCACGTGGTAGTGATTGGCGTGGTAACAGAGGGTAGAAGTTTAAATCAACTATTTTAACGTCTACCACATATTCAATCATACCTACCACAGTCGAATCTACCACACCGGTATTTATTATATTCTACCAAGGCCTGCACTGAAGCAGCATGTTGATTGTGTTATGCTGTTACAACAAAACCCAATGCTTTAATGTTGTTAGTTTTGTACAAATTAAATTGCATAAGTGTCTATAACGCCGATCAAATTTGCTATTACAGTAAATTACAATGTAGCATGGAACAATGAGATACTTATAATGTTTATGAATATAGTTTCATTGATTTTATATTACAATAACAATTAAAAACATCGTTAAAATCCTCGCTTTACAACCTTATGCTGTAGCGTGCAGGCAATATGATGATTGTTAAATAATATTTTAGTCTAACTTAGACTATTGAAAATGACACTTTTAAATACCATGTGCACTAAGACGAGTGATAAATTAAATAAAATTTGTTCAATACAGTTAGTTTTCGTTTGATTTTTGGCTTAGTGCAAAAGGAAAAATAAAATCTACTATGCACAGAATAAAGTACTAGCTACCGCGATTATTATTTTATTTAACTTAACCGAGAGAATATTATTTAAAAACTTGTCAAACAAATCCGTGAATGACAGTTGCCGTAGCATATATTTTGCCAGTTGCTGCTATTCTTTTACGACATTTGCATGCCTTTCGTGCTGCTGCGCAATCAACTAGTGGTGCTGGTTTTGTTCTTTGGGGATTCTACGACTGGTTCCTCAAGCGCTGAGGCGGCATCCGCACTCTTCTGTAGACCATTGGTGCTGGGCAATGCCTCAATGTCGGGCACATGCACAGGCGGTGGTGGCGTAGCACCTTCGGCGCGCGCCAAATTCTGTCGCTGCTCGTAGATTTCATCAACCAGTTTCTTGATGAATGGATGATTGAATTTACCCTCTGTAGAATCGAAGAATTCCTGATGCTTCAATAGACAATTGTCACGTTTCTCATACTCAAATGCCTGCATAATCATGTCGAGTCGATCTAGGTCTTTGACAAACTTCGATTCAGCACTTTCGCCTGCTTCGTATTCCTGTAAGTCAAGCGAAAAATTATTAAATAAATTAAATATATTTTTTGTATACTGTTATACCTCAAAAAGTTCCATGATACGCTTGCCACGCGGTTCTATTAACTTGCAAATGTCTTCCATTGCCTTGAATTCCATAGCGCGTTTGTCCGATTTGGAGACGCCGGAGAAAGGAGTCAGATCGCCAACTACACTCTCAGCCAGATCGTGCACTAATGCCAATTCCATGCAGCGTATCTGATTAAGACCCTCGCTACCGTCCAGTAGAAAGGTCATCATACTCATGCGATACATATGACCTGATATAGATTCGGGGTCACTGACGTTGCGCAGCACCCATCCCGTACGCTTCGTATGCTGAAATTGCAGAGTGCACACATTAAATTGATTGTAATTAGAACATATGTATGTTTTTCATAATTTATAGATGCAGCTGAGCTAAGATATAATTTATATGTATCTGGAACGGAATTCAATTATGGTATGACATTATCATTTTTTATGGGAAAACAAAGTGAACTTTATATTGCAACAATAAACAGGCGCATATGCACCAAATAAAACCTACTGTTATTGTACTTATAATAAACAATATTACGCCTGCATATAAAATATAAGTGGTATAGCATAGTACACTTAATTGCATTCTTCTTCAGCTATCCCGATTTCCGATAAACGCGTAACCATCAGGCGGCGTGAAAGTCGAATTATTAACGAAGATAGGAATTATGGTCTGGTTGGGCTCGAATATAAGTATACTTATAAACAAAATAATAGGTGCAAGTAGTTTTTACTTAATGAATATTTGCAATTGAAACAATTTTGTTTTAGTTACATATACACTAGGCGTCAAATGAAAGTATAAATTTCACAGTAGTTATTTCAATTAGATTTATTTAAAAAAATAAGTAGTAATTCATACAATATTGTTCTATTTCTAAACGTATATGGATAACAAAAAATGTAAAGTAAATCTTATTCCATTAATCGAAAGAAAAATATTTTTTTTTTTTATTTGAAAATCTGATACTAAAACAAAAGTCGTCAAATGAAAGTATAAATTGGCAACACATATAGACAATTTTCTTTTGAAAAGAAATTTAGTAATTGGTATTACCACCTTTAYTTTGAATTACTGCACGAAGACGTTTGGGCATACTTCGAACCAAATTCTCTAATATTTCCGACGAAATATTAACCCATTGGCGATTCATCTCTAAGAAAAAGGACGTCAAATTTGTGCGGCTACTTTTTGGAGTTTTAGAGTCCAAAATTGAGCACAAATGCTCAATCGGGTTTAAATCTGGCGATTGAGCTGGCCAGTTAAGTTTTTCGACTGCGTTTTCTTCAAAAAAAATGAGTTGCAAGTCGGGACGTGTGCTTGGGGTCGTTATCTTGTTGAAAAATAAACGACCCCAAATGCATTTTTTCCGCGCTTATTGTCAAATTTTCGCTTAGAATGTCAACGTATGCAGCTGCCG
>NW_017536630.1:1402069-1452355 GCF_001853355.1 Bactrocera latifrons
ACATGTCTTCCTTTTCTTGAAGTTTTCGAAAATCTTTCTTGCTCCTCCGATGGAAATAGAATATTTTTCAGAAATTTTTGCGTATGTTTTGCCTTTCTTCCTATCTTCTACAATTAGGTTTCGAATCTCTTCAGTTTTTCGCATTTTGCACTAAGAACAGAACAAAAATCAAATGAAAAACATTTAATCAACTTTAAATTTACCTTGTAAAAATTAACACAAATTAAAATTATACTTTCATATGACGCCCGCGCATCAATCGATTAGCACAGACTAATTACTTTTATTAATCAAAAGACTTTTTACGTATACATAACAAGCACACATTATGGTCGAACGGTTTATTTACATAACGGTGCCTCTTCATGGCATACTATTCGCATCAATTACGGAATTTGCAAATGTAAGAAGTGAACGAATGCGGTGAAGTTGATAAGTATTAAATTTATACTTTCATTTGATGCCTAGTGTATCTTTAATTTACTTTATCAAACCTAAATATATCGGAAATCGTTCTTCCTAATGTTAAAACTGAAATTTTACTCAAAACAAGAAATAGCATTAGTCAAAATATTATACGTAACATATTTTTCTCTTAACAAAAATAAAAAATAAAAGTTATACTTTATTCCGTATATCCTCCAGCATTTGTCATAAGTTTCCTAATTTTATTTAGCATGGATTGAATTAATTTTTGGCATGTTTCCAATGGGGTACCATCACAAACTTCCTTCACTTTCCGCCACAACTGCTTCTTATTTTGAAATGATGCCAATCTTCCATTAACATCAGTCCACAAGTTCTCAATCGATCAATCAATTGAACCACGCATATACCAACCACGATATATGTACATATGTTTCGGGCCGTTATCTTTTTGTTAGCATACCATTTTGCAAAATATCTGTGTTACCCCCTGTATGTGGACCTTTTGTTGAAAAAGATTTTTTCTGGCTTTAGGTCTCGGTAGATTACCATATATTAATCAATGAAGCGATTTAACATTAGTAAATAATATTTCACAATGCCCTATTACTACCAAAGTCATGCTCGATCGCAAATACCTATTTTACTAACTATAGATTATTAGGTATGAGGAATCTCAATGGCCATGAATATTTGGCCATAAAACGACCAATGAGGTGTTATTTAATGCAAACAGTTGATTATATTAAATTTAATTGTCGAATAATGCCTTTAATGAATAGTTATTAGTTTAAAATCAAATGAGAATGCCTCAATCCCAATCAATTAAATTACAGATCAAAATATGTAGGCTGTTTTTTTGTACATGTTGTAAACCACAGAAATAAACGCTTATGATTTAATGTAAAAGCCAAGAGTTTCGCTTTATTATAAAGATAAGGGTTTGCCATTATGTTTATAAAAAAATTACGTACAAGTGATTGTTGCGGCTGGCACGAATAAATTCCTGTCGAGAGCCCTATTTGCCGAACGTGCGACTGGCTTGATGGTGTTTATTATGAAAAGACAAACCAAAATGAGTATAAATAATGTAAGGTTGTCAAAAAGACCAAATCCGAAAAAATCATTGCTTCCTTTAAAACCATATGTCTAAAAAAAACACCCCGTACATTAGCCGTCCATTTTCACCAAAAGTATGAAGTAATTTAAAAATTAAATGCAATATTTGATCAGCTAATATAACTAAAATGTTCGTACAGTTTTATGGATTGACGGTTCACGCTTTCACAAAAACGAACAACGAATTGTGTTGTTCTATCTGCCTTGTAAATTTGTACATATGTATATAATGGGGTCAAACAAAATAAAAAATTGTCAAATCTCGCACAACGAAAAAAAAGAGCCCAAATAAGACCATCTACAGTATAACCACAATACATCCAAGTCAGAATTTTTCTCCAATTTCTACTGTGCAAGGTGCAATATTATCCGTTAATAATTTCAAGTTCATTTCAGGTTCAGAAGTGGTGGAGAGTATTATATAATACTATGTCGAATCAAAATAACTTGTGAAATATAAATAAATGTATGTATGAACATGAAATTTATGAGTGTGATTTTATTGTTCTTCGTCTTACTTTACTGAGTAAGCCAAATGCCCGATAGCTACAATAACCTCATATAATTTTTACTTTAATTGTGATTACTAATTAGCTACTATTGTACGTAATGCCAAATACATATATACTTGTGTATATTTAAATGGAAATTTATAATGGTGCAGTAAATTTAATTGTCGATTTACTATTTTTCTGTGCATCAAATCCAAAGAAGTCTAATTGATAAGGAGTACATTCGGCTACGAAGCCACTCAACTGTCGATTTATTACATCTTATATACATATATGTATACATACATAGGTACATATTTATGTATAAAGCAGACTTTCATTAAAACCAATCGCAATATATAAATACAATGATTGAGTATTGCTTCAAACTAAGTTAGCTGACTGACGTAGAGCATTGGGTTGTCAAAAAAGTCTTGCGGTATTTTCGCTAGTTGGCGCTGAGAGCGCGTAGTTCTAGTTTTATTCGTCGCAACGGGTCATGCTATACCTTTTTGGAAAGCTCATTTCACGCGCTAACGCGTGTTTGATTGATTGTCGTTTCTTTTAAGTCGTTCGTGAGTTATAGCGACGCAAACATGGAGTAAAATAAAGAGAAAATACGGCATATTTTACAGTACTACTACGATAAAGGCAAAAACGCATCTCAAGCCGTCAATAAAATTTGTGCAGTTTATGGACCCGATACAGTTTCGATTTCCACCGCACAACGATGGTTTCAACGTTTTCGTTCTGGTGTAGAGGTGGTCGAAGATGCGCCACGCTCCGGAAGGCCTGTCGTCGAAAATTGAGATAAAATCGCTGAATTGGTCGAAGAGACCGGCATAGTAGCAGCCGCGGCATCGCTCAAAAGCTGGGCATAAGCCATCAAACCGTTATAAAATAAAAATAAATAAATAATACCGCAAGACTTTTTTGACAACCTATTATAACACCAAATTCAGTTTGGTCATATATGTAATTAGACACGACAGTTACAACTTAAAAATATTTATATGAAAATGAAAAAATGTATTATACTTTTCAGTATTTTGTTGGATACCCTTATTTTTAACAACATTGCCTAGTCTTCGCGGTAAACTTTGAATTAATTGTTGGCATGTTTGTTGAAACAACTCGTCATTATTTCGCGGTTTTTTGTTCTTAAGATCTCGTTTCACAATTGCCCATACGTTTTGATCAGGACTTTCCGAAGGCCAAGCCAAAACATCAATATTTTTATCCGAAAGGCAGTTTTTGACTAACATTCAAGTGTGTTCTGTGTCATTATCGCGATGTAAAATGTAATGGCAAACAGGAATATGGTTCCCTTATATTCTCAAAGGAATATGGTTCCATTACATTCTCCAGAATGTTATTATATTGATGTTGGTCCATTATTCCTTGAACACGCAAAGTTGGGCCAACACCACGAGAGGATTTTTCCTCTACAAACCATAACAGATCCGCCACCGTAGTTTACTGTTTTCACAGTGTACCTGGAGTTCAGCACCGTGTTGGGAGCACGTCTTACATACGATTTTCCGTCAGACTGGAATAAATTGAACTTAGATTCGTCACTCCAGAGAACTCTATTCCAGTACGGGGGATTTTCTTCAGCATTTCCTTTGCAAATCGCAACCGCTTATTAATATTTTTTTATATAATATAAGCGATTTTTTTTGCGAATGCACCTACGAAGTCGCGACTCCTGTAAACACTTTCTTATTGTCCGAGCTGGGATTTCTACATTAATTTCTTGTCCAACCTTAGCCTTTCGTCCTACAAATTATCAAGTCTTCTGCTGGAGTGGGTTTTCGAGGTCTGCTCTTCCTTGTAGGGGTTTCAAATTTCTTAGTTTGTTTATACAAATGTATAGCTCCAAATACCATTTGTTTGGAGCAAGTAAACCTTTGTGCGATAGCTGATATTGGCAATTTCTCCTTTTGATAGCACCTTACAATTAACTCTCTTATTAGTACATGACTTTTTTTTGCCCATTCTAATAATTAAAACGTTTTTAAATGAACGTTGTTTAATTGAAGTATACTCACTTTAACGCTATGCTCAAGAAATTCCGGGAAATAATTTTAATTTTTTCAATAACCAATCAGCAAATAGTCACGTGTTTATTTAACAATAAGGTTCATAGTCTACACTACGAATAACGGGGCTTATAATTTTGCGCGTAGCATATCGTTTCTAATTATAAGGCCACCACTGTACATCTGTATAACGCAACGAGGAACTGTATGCAATTTTGTATGCACTTTTCGACAATTTCAACTGAGAAACCTAAACTCAATCATTGGCACGTAAATAACATTATGAAAATAAGTTGATAATCTTTTTAACGTAATTAGCCAGCATGTGCGGTAATTTATTACTTTTAACAATTTGTCACGCGTCAAAAAGCTTGAGCATCACTCGACATGTAAATACATACATATATTACATAGGCACCTAAAAAGGCGATTTTTTTTTTTTTTTTTAACAAAAATACTGCATAATTTTTTTTTTTTTTTTTTTAATTTTGAACACAAAAGATTTCGTAAAAGTAGGGTTTAATTTTTAGTAAATAAAAAAAAAAGGTTCTAAACTGCTGTATTGATTGCTGCTACAATAGAGTTGAACACTATCAAGTAAAAAATATTATGAATTTGTAAGGTAAGGATTGTTGAAGAATTTTAAATTTAAAAAATTGGCAAACGCTAAAATAATTTAAAACTTTGGTCCAAATTGAGATGAATTTTTGCCCACCAAAAATTACATTTTTCATACATTCGATAAACTGGAACGTCATTGTACACAAAATAAGCAGAAGAAAATCAAAGTAATCAGATGATTTTAACGGTATTTGATTTGTCGCTATTTTGATTGTCGGTATATATGTATTTATCTCGATTATAGGTTATACAAACAACCGTTAAGTAAATACACATGACATATCGATTCAAGCTACAAAGATAGATAGATACATATGTAGATTGGTTTTCGCACTTCTATTAACTTATATTACTGCTGAGAAATACATATGTATGTATGTACATATATATACAAATTAATGGACGCATACAATGTGTTTAATTTTGCATATAACCACACAGCAACACTTTAGCTGTGAAAAGTATGCACAGTTTCAAATGATTTCCGCGCTTATCTTATCGCGCCTTATTATATGCATATGCATATATGTATGTATATAGATATTTAAATACACAAACGTTACGACAAAAAAACTGTAGAGTGCAAGTAATAAGCGGAAATGGAGAATCAAATTCATTTGCAGCAATTAGAGGCATAAAATTACTAAGCGATCTCAAGTGGTGTGTACTATATTGGATAACGTATTTTTTTCTAATATAATATTATATTTATGCCTTTTAATGATTTTTATTATAAATAAATTCTTCCAATTACTCACACTTGTTTATTTTATTAACGCTTTACCAATTTAAGCGTTCAAATTTTGCTTTTTAAGTTGTCAATGATTATTTCAAAGTAGTGCAAATACTTTTATTCCTCCTTTTAGTTTTTTGCTGACGCATACGTAATTATCACATTTCTTTGGATTGCTACAGTATATGTATGTACGTGTCGGAACGCTTGATAATAAAAATAATTAACAAATATGCACGTGTGTGCACCTCGTATGCAAAGTCGACAGTGAAGTATTATAGTACATATACATTCGTGTAATAAACATTAGCAGTTTACTGCGGACAATGCGTTACCCTGTAGTGAAACTAAAATAATAAAATTCACGTTTCTTTCCGTTTGGAATACTATTTTATGGATGGTCGCCTCAAAATAAATCACACTAGAAATCGAGAATTTTTCTTGTTACATACATACACATACACACACATTCGTTAAGCCCGAAATCAGAAATAAATGCCCAATAAAGATGGCCAACTTTCCTGTTATTTGAAACTAAGAGCGTAAATCACCTAGCTGACCTTGACAGTTGACTGGATAACTGACTTTTAACAACGACTGGAACGGTTCCCACGGCATTCGGGTCTACGTAACCGGAACGACCCCGTACTTTTTACCTGACCAAGGACTGCTAACTCGGCAGAATTCTGCCTCTACAATAACAACTAGAACGGCCAAAGTAAAATCGTGCCAAAAATATCTGTGAACAAAAAGATTTGAGTCGTCGTTTAATGCTACTAATAAAAGATAAGATGTGATGCTTCGAAGTATTCATGGTTGATTAACATGTTAGATTAAATTTGCCACGAAGCTTGTTACTATTGTAAGAAAAAAGTTGGGAACATATACAATATATGTACATACATATCTTTATATATAAAAAGTACGTGTCACGTTGTTTGTCCGCGATGGACTCCTAAACTACTGAACCGATTTTAGTAAAATTTAGCACTTAGAAGATAGGATAGTAAAACTAATTCAAAAATCAAAAACACAGTGAAAGCTCTATTAACGTTCTATTAAGCGGACAACTGTATTAAATGGACAGAAAAAATGTTTTCGCCTTCATTCGTAAATTTTACTGTAATGGTTTATTATATAATAATAGTATAAAATGTATACCACAGCAACTCATTGCCGGATCCACTAGTGTATATATGAATTGAGAAGTTTAGTCGATTTAGCAATGTGCGACATAGAAGCTTACATACAAGACATGCAAACTGAGCTATCAAAATCAAGCCCTTGTATGAAAACTTTATTTGGGAGGAATATTCTAGATTCATTGCAAGTGAAGTGAATAAAAACGATAAGGAAAAACATTTATTAATTGACTGATAACAAGTTTACTTTGCCTTATTGATTACTGATACTTGAAAAAAAGTTTCAAAACAAATTTAAATAGCTACTTCATATATTAAAGGATCAATATTTATTATTTTTTTGCACTTGAATTTCAGTAGCAAGAAATTAGTATTTTGGCTCAACTGGCTACAATGCAAAATGTTTTTAAAGACGCACGATTATTTGCCAAATGTCAAAAATATGTCAATGGAGAACACATAGTCATTTTAACAGCTGTTTTGACAGCAACGCTTTTACCTGTACATAAATTCATATAAATAAATCATCATAACTAAAAATGAAGAGTATCGGAATAATTATATCTGGTATTTTGAATTTTATTTTGCAAGTTACTAAAAATTATTTTATTAAAATTATTTTGGTTTAAACAAGCAAACAAATAATATTTTACTTATCATTCGGCTTTGTCGACGAATTTCAACAATATAAGTTAGTTTTCGGGTGCATACATTGAATAGTGTGAGACGTTCTTGCTGGGGTTTTTAATATAACCCACGAACTTTTGAGAAGACGGCAATAATAGTGTAGTAAAAAAATGAAAAATACATAATGGATCTTTGTATGCGAATATACAAAAAAATATACATATACGAACATATACATACATACATGCATGTACATACATTCGTTTATAAGTTAAATTGATACTCACGTGAATGAATAAGTGATAATAGAAAAGAAAAAATTATAATTATAAGCATTCGCGGTAAGTAAAACGTAGAAATTTCAATTTATGACGAACGATAAAGTGTGCACTGAATGCATGTGAATAGATTAAATCATAAAACAAGCGTGCATGAATAGAAAAAATGGCAGACAAAAAATTTAACACTTTAGCACTTGAAAATTATTGATAACAGATGGCGATACGAGATTCAATAGAGTTTTATATTACAGTAATACATTTACTATGAAAATTTACTTAGCGTTTGTGTACTACAGATATCAATGATGACTTAACAAATGGGTTGATAATATTTTTTGAAGAAAGCGGCCTAAAGATAGAATGACCTCCTGCCCTTTAGCTCTGGAGAATGGTTAACTATTCCAACAATAAAATTCTATAAATTCTACCTTTTCTAAATTATAAACGCTAATATATACATATGCAGATAAAAACGAATGAATTGCAAATGATAGCAACAAGAAAAGAAAACATCGGTTTGCTCTTCTATTTATGCTTTATTTTGTAAATGTTGGTAATACACATTTTGTTGAAATCATAGCAGTCCGATTATTTTCAAACAAAATTATTTTAGTTAATAAAAAACTAAAACCTTAAATTTTACTTATCATGCGTAAAAATTTCGCTTTTTAGTTGCAATGTTTCTGATGACATTGATCTTGGCCTTCAAAGTAGAGAAAATAAAAATAAGTCCAAGACAAATGCAGAATGAATGAATGAGCAGAATGTAGCACAAGCATTCTTGAAGACTCGTTTATACAAATACATATATTATATATTTATGTACATATTGAAATCATATTCAACATTTTTCTTGTGAATATTTTAGTTAAATATAAACAAAAAGTAATAGAAGGGCATTTGACACAGAAATGTATTGTATTATTTAAAATATATTTATGTACATAAAATGCTTTGAAATTTTCTGAATCACATATAATACTATATATTGTGTTTTCATCAGAGATAATGAAATTGGAGAACCTCTATTAAATAGTAAGTTTAACATAAAGAAGATAAAGAAATGGATATTATGTTTTTGAAAATAACTTTGAGCAGAATAAGAAAAAGGTATAACTTAATAGGAAAAGACTTTTGAAATTGCAAACATAGCGGACTGTTTCGATACAATATGTCAAAGAAAGAAATTTTAAATTGTATTATATTATATTATATTTTTTACTTTTGACAAGATCATTTATTATTTATTTTGTTACTTTTCTGTAATTTACAAAAATGTATAATATACAAACTATGTGCATATATGTATCTTTGTATATACATATATGAGCAAGTGTGTGCTGTCCGTACGTACATACGTATGTAGCGAGCGCGTGAATTTTATTTTTAAAAATATACGGACTGCAAGAACGAAATGTACGCTAAAGAGAAAAAATATACATTGTGTGCGGACGAAGGTGTTATTTACAAAATAATACAATTTTAAGTGAATTATATAGCTCACAAAGTTGCAACTATGTAAATGCATTAGAGGAGAAAATTGCTTAAATTACCAAATTTGCACTATTACATTTAGAGCTATTTGTAATTAAAATACAATAAATGTATTGAAACAATAAATTAATTTACGTAGATATCAAATAAAACTTGAGACTTTTTTTATTTTAGCTAAATGAATGTGTAAAAAATTAAGGTTTAATTATAATATTATAAACATTATATTTGAAAGACTAATTCAATATATTTCATTAAAACAACAAAATATTTAGTATTTGTTTGGATTAACAGACATTGCACAAAATAATGTCCCCGTATGTCAAAGAGATCTACATAGAATTATATAGAATGAAATAATGAACGTGAGAACAAAGAGAAATTGTGTTATGAAATAATACACATCTACAAATTGCAAACGTTGCACGAATTTGTGCGATAATTTCTATATTGCGCTAATTTTGACAGCTTCCAGTTTTCTATTGCATAACTGTTTTCTTTTACCATATTATTTAATCGTCGTGAAAAAACTTCAATAATGTGTAACTTGTATCATACACGTAAATACATACAAAGGTTTGCATTTACTTAAAAAGCGCCTGATAATAAAATATTACAAAGAGTCTAGACGCGGCGAGTGTACTTCCACTGCAGCAAAACTGCTTAGGTACGGATATTATGTTTGCAATTTGTGTGCTATATGTACATATATACTCCACGTCACTAAATTAATCATCAAACACAACTTTTATATTTATCGATTAAACAGAAATATTTGTTGTTATTGCTACAGCAGTACTTTAGAATTGTAGTTTTTAGTAAATAAGTAACTCATTTAGTAGCGGTAACTCCAAATTTTGCACATGTTTCCGTTACCTTATTGATTTAACTAACAAAAGTGTATTTTGTTAGCAATTATTTCCGTACGCACATTAAATGTTGGCTCACTGGTTAAGAACACACTTCGAACGCTGTGCCACTAACTAGCTACATCCATTGTGCACTTATATATTTGTTTTTAATAAACGAAAACGAAACCGGTTTTCGTTTCGCATGCGAGTTCATCACTGAAAGTGCGGTTTGACATATTTTGCAAATACTTTATTATATATTTATTCAATACCACACAGGTAATGCTTCTTTACTTTTTAGTGCACATTTCTTCTAATCACTTCACTCAAAACTGTATTCGAAGCTATTCAGTAAACGGTTGTGTGGGTTATGCAATTTGGTACTGAGAAAATCGATGAATGATGTCAAATTATTGCAAAAAAGTCTTATTTTTGCTTACCTTTAAATTGCCAATTAACTCCATAAATTGTAGTATTTGGCCCAGCCCGGCGTTAAAACATGGCTTACCAGAAGAATTTTTCTGTTCATTGCCATTACAACTGCTACCATTACTGGTGGTGGTTCCATTCTCTGACATATGTTGCCCATTTGTGGCAGCCGCAGTTTGTTCATCCTGCTTCAAAGTTTTAGGTTCAGCAGCTAGTGATGACATTGCGTTATATTGTGTTTGCTTATTTTCAAAATTATGATTGTTTTGTGTATGGAAGTGATGCAGATGCTGCTGATAGAACTTCTGTATCTGTTGAGAGCGTGTTATAGTTCCGGATACAATTGCTTTTCTATAATTTGAAGCATTCGCATTTGTTGTTGTTATCTTATATGAATTTACGCCAATTTGGTCTCCCGCACCAGCTCTGACACCACCGTTTTCAATCGCTGGCAAAACAACACTGACGGTACGTTGTAGGCCAGTTTCACATTTAACTTCGAATGCTTGTGAATGCCGCAGTGGCTGATATGTTTGTTGTTGATGACTAGAATTAGTTGTGAGGAACAGCTGTTGCTTATTCTCAGTTTGGTGGGGTTGCAAATGTTGTTGTTGTGGTGATATCATCTCATCGGTTAACGATTGTGGTGACGTCACAGTCGTCGGTGCCAACAGAAATGCACTTTCATTGGGTGGAGAAATTGCGCCCACAAACGCTGGTATCGCTTCCACTACATTTTCAGATTTCGTAGTGGCTGACGATTCAGCCACAATTCGATTGAAGTTTTGTTTTATTAACTCACCGCCAATGTTTTTAGTCCTACTGTTTTGTAGCTTTCGGAGAGCTTTGATCACTTGCTGAATGGAGAGCATTTTCGTTGAGAGGCTAAAATAGAAAATGAAAACAGAGCACAACTGAGAACTTAGGGAAAAAAGGTGCAAATATGTATATATGTCGAAAGTTTAAATGATAAGGTTAACGCCAGACAGAAAACACGTAAGTAATTAATGTAGTTTTACACAAAAAAATGCTTCACTTATAATCTGTCTGCGTCTTTTTTTTTACCCTATATATGTATGTATATAGTACATATGTATACAAATAATTCTATAAAGGACTATAATCGATTTTAATCTATATCTACAAAATTAAAATACTTGATATAAAATTTCTTATAGAACTTTGAATTCAAAATTATATTTCATTCACTTAAATTCATAATTTTTGTGCATGTAGACATATGTGTTTTAAACTTGTATTTCTTTTTAAAATGTAATATATAAACACACTTTAATTAGCAAACATTAACAACCTTTCGCTTTACACTTCTACGATACTGTCAGGGCGCTTCTCACCTTTCGTATTAGGCTCTAAAGAATTTTTTCCAAAGTTGTGTATTTTTCATATATATTTTTATGGCGTACACTTTTTCATTGTGTTGTATGCGGCACGTGTTATATCTCGGATTCAACTTGCAAATTTCCGACACAATAATGAAGGACACAAGTGCATGCTTAGGTGTGCTGCTTTACTATGCGCCTTAGTTATCGCTTTAGGTTGTCTATCTCGTGGTTGTCGTGCTCAAATATTTTGTCGCCGACCGCCAAAAAGCTGTTGTCTATTGCCTCTAATAGTTAAAGCAGCAAACAATTATTTGAAAATGTTGAACGTATTGGTGAGGTAAATTAAAAATAAATACTTTACACTCTCGTCGTTTACCTCCTGCCCTTGGCCGTCGTAATCGTTTGTTGTTGGTTTGATGCGTGTTATAGCCAAATCAATAGTAATTAATCAAGGTAAAATTATAAGTTTACATATCATTCTTATGTTTTATCTACAACTTAAATTTAAAAATTACTGATTTTGCCCATTCAGCATATACCGTTATTGTATATTTACATTTTAACCTAAGTATATGTAAACATTAATTACCACACGTCTACTCCCACACCGTTTATAGATTGCACTAGTGCTGCTTACATATGCTCGCTACAAGTTCTGAATATTTTGAGAATTATCTACAATTTTCCGCCTTTGTTTATTTATACAACAAACTAGTGATTGGTTTTAACTGGTATTTTTGGTTTAAGTAAAACAACTGTGTCCCCGCAACTCAAATTACCACCCATTCACTATGTGTTCTACTTCAGTAACTATGACTGTCATTTTTATAAACAAACTTGTATTATTGTATTTATCTGACTTGAATAATACTTGAACATATTATAGTTGTTAAGACGGTATTATATCTCATTCACAAATTCAATTAAGTAGAAAATTTTGGAACTAACGCAACTACACAACAGAAGGCAACTAAATATGTTAAATTAGCATTTGAAACAACAGGGTTGCGAAAAGATGAATTGTAAGAATACAGGGAGTTTCAAGATTCCAAACCATTAGAATACTTAAATACAGCATTTCTTTTATATCGGCATATATTCTCTAATAAAAAACGCACTGCGCTAAGTTATATACAATAATCTTGTATAATATACAAGGGAGTATAAGGATACCTCATTATTGTGTTATAATAAACAATAAGATTTATTCTAAATCTTTTGCTACTGTGAATGGCTCAATTGACGTGTTACTGTCATAATTGAAAACTCCGAGTTTTGTGCTGTAGGCTTCAAATGTTAATAGTTAAAATGAACTATTCTAAATAGAAGGTATAGATTGGTCAATACTTTTCAACTCTTTACAAATAGAAAACAGATTAAAGGATAAGTCTTGTCCGAAGAAAGTTAAACTTATTTATAAAAGCAAACGTAGATAATTTACAAGATATTCTCTAGTTGTGAAGTTAATTTCAAGTAATATATTAGTAATTCTCCTGCTCTTGGAAGATTGCAAAAATCCTATAACGAAATATACAAGCTCACGAGAGCACCCATTGCAGAATCTAGTGATATATGTGAACGGCAGATTCGGTCAATTTATTGTAAATGACGATTTTGCATGGCTGTTGTGAATTGGCGGTCCTTCTGCAATCATTCTTAACACAGAAAACTCTAACAAATCTTTATAATTTAAATAGAAATTATAAAATCTATTTAAAATTTACCTTCCTCAACAATTTAACGTCATTCTACAGCTATCACAAGGTTGCAATTTTTTTTTTCTGTGTCATTGCACGAGAATAAACATGGGTTTTGGTCTGACATATTTCACAGCCATTGCAAATAACTTTCTCCGTGTGTTTGTTGTTGTGCCGGTGCACTAGCAGGAAATATCTGCAATTCGTGCACCGTGCAAGGGTTTTGCAAGAGCAAGAGAATACCCCTATTGTGCTTTACGTGCTAATTAGCCCAAATGTTTCGACACTATAACACTTTGACTAAGGTAAATTTGCTTTCACAATTTTACCATTAAATTATGTCCTTTTGAAGAGTATCAAATGTGAGGTATGCCAATAAGTTTTTACATTTATTGCAATAAAGAAAATGTGAAGAAAGTACCAAATGAGATTTCAAGTTTCAACTTCAACTAAGTCTGGCCAGTGCTGCTCACTTTATGTAGCTTGATGTAGTCTTCTAAAATTTTTGGAAGTTTCGGAAACCCTATTTTTGAGATAACGAAGAATCTGGCATCATCTGATTAGTTTATTTGTGTTTTCAAATTATCACAACGATGACTTATGTATAGGTAAAGCAATTTTTTGCGTGATTCATACGTACTCAACATTTTCTACTTATTATACTATTATTTGTCTTATATATTTATCCCTACGTAATATGTTTAATTCAAGCCCGGCAGGCTTATTAAAAACATCAAGTCCGATCGTACATCAAACAAGACCAACCATGACCAGTGCGGTAAGTTGCATCCTCTACCGTGATTGCCATACATACATACATCTTCAACACATCTGAATTTTTTAAATATTAATATATTTCCTCAGGCCAATTTCGAACCAAAAATATCTTTGGAAACACCTTTAGCGGATTATGAACGTCTCATGGAACAGCATGTTCAATCAGAAAATGTAGATGATGATTATACGTTAGAGAATAATTATAAGAAAATAGCTACTCTCGCGAGAGAAACTGTGGATAAACTCCTTTTTGAAGGTAGTTCCATTACAAAGGAGAATCAAGAAAAAATCGCAAAGTTTTTAAACAAAATAAAGGAGGATGCGTGCTTCTTTGACCCAAATAGTTATAATGAATGGATAATTGTTGTGCGTGACAAGTTGTTGAAAAATAATATGCTTGACTTTTGGCGGGATCACATGGTCAAAAAAGAACTAGGTGTTTGTTGGGCCAGAGATTCTGATTTATTTGATGACATGGAAGACCCATCACCAAGAGAATTTTACAATTATGCTGGCTGCGTGGCACCTTTTGAACAAGTGGATAATTCTAGTTTGTCGAACTTTTTGAATCTCCCAACCCCAGCTGTGCTCCAAACACCAATTGCTTCTACCAATGCTGTAAGTTTTGCCTTAATATCTGAAATTGTCCCATTATATAGTATATGTCCATTTGTTTCTCAGTTGAATTTTGAACCTGTGATTTCGTTGGAAACTCCACTAGAGGATTATGTGCGTTTAATGGAGGAAAATGTACAATCAGAAAATATAAGCGATGACAACCTAATAGAGAGTAACTACAAGAAAATCGCCGCTGCTGCGCAAGACACTGTGTGGAAGCTTCTTTTTGTACCTGGTTCCATCAAAAAGGAAGATCAATCAAAAATAGCAGAGTTTTTAAAAAAAATCAAAGAGGATGCGTGCTTTTATGACCCATTTACTTATAATGATTGGATAATTGGGGTACGGGACGAATTGATGAAACGCAATATGATCGAGTTTTGGAGAGAGCACATTGTTGAAAAGGAACTAGGTCCTTGTTGGGCTAGAGATTCTGATTATTTCGATGATATGGAGGATCCGAAACCAAAAGAATTTTACAACTATGGAGGCTGTGAGGCTCCATTCGCTAAAGAAAACGAAATATGACGTCACAGTTGTATCTAGCGCACGGATAAAATGATTTATACTGCAGTGCAAAATCTGCGTCTCGAAATAATATTGATGTAATTTTCTTTTTTTTTTACACTTGTTTTTTTCGAATAACATTTTCATTACATATTTGTATATATTTTTTGCTTTGCTGGCAAGTTTCGATTAATATTTGATTAAAGAACAAAACGAATAGAAATTAGAGTTGCCAGTTTCTCACCAAGAAAATGTATAATACCTGCTTAAATTAGTTCTTACAAATATCTTTTAATTAAATAAAGCTTATATTCGCTGCGTATCCCCTGTACATACAATTACACATTTATATATTAAAACATATAATAAAACCTTAAATGTTTTCCAAAATAATTATTTATATTTGAAATTTTATACATCTTCTTCTTCTTAATTGGCCCAGACACCGCTTAAGCGCTTATAGACGAATTAACAACAGCGCGCTAGTCGTTTCTTCTTTTCGCTCCGTGGCCCCAATTGGATATTCCACTCGTAGCCAGGTCCTTATTCACTTGATCCTTCTAACGGAGTGAATTCCTTCCTCTTCCTCTGCTTCCCCCGGCTGGTACAGCGTCGAATACTTTCAGAGCTGGAGTGTTTTCGTCCATTCGGACAACATGACTTAGCYAKCGTAGCCACTGTCTTTTAATTCGCTGAACTATGTCAATGTCGTTATATGTATATCTCATATAACTCATCGTTACATTGAATGCGATATTCGCCGTGGCCAACGCGCAAAAGACCATAAATCTTTCCCACAAGTTTTCTCTCGTAAACTCGTAACATCGACTCATCAGTTGTTGTCATCGTCCAAGCTTCTGCACCATATAGCAGGACGGATATTATGAGTGATTTATAGAGTTTGGTTTTTGTTCGTCGAGAGAGGACTTTGCTTCTCAATTGTCTAATCAGTCCGAAGTAGAACCTGTTGGCAAGAGTTATCCTGCGTTGGATTTCCAGGCTGACATTGTTAGTGGTGTGTACGCTGGTTCCAAGATAGACGAAATTATCTACGTCTTCAAAGTTATGACCCTTGTCCATATATCAATATCATCGTCTGGTTGGTTGTTGATTTTCCAGGTCTAAAGTCACACTGCTAAGGTCAGTTTGTTGATGGTGGGCTTTAATCTTTCACACAATACGCTCGATAGAACCTCGTACACGATGATGAGGAGGCTTATCCCACGGTAGTTGGCGCAAATTGTGGGGTCTCACTTTTTATGGATTGGGCATAGCACACTTAAATTCCAATCGTTGGGCATTCGTCCGACCATATTTTACAAAGAAGTTGATGCATGCTCCTTATCAGTTCTTCGCCGCCGTGTTTGAATAGCTCGGCCGGTAATCCATCGGTCTCCGCCGCTTTGCTGTTCTTCAGGCGGGTAATTGCTATTCGAACTTCTCCATGGTCGGGCAATGCAACGTCTGCTCCATCGTCATCGATTGGGGTATCGGGTTCGCCTTCTCCTGGCTGTATGTTCACTGCCATTCAGCAGGCTGGAGAAGTGTTCCCTCCATAATTTAAGTATGCTCTGAGCATCGGTGACTAGATCACCTTTGGGGATTCTACAGGAGTATGCTCCGGTCTTGAATAGCGGGATTCTGTAAGCCGCCGCATTTTCTCATTGAATTTTCGAGAATTACCCCGGTTTTTATACATCTTACTATTAAAATTATAATTGTTAATATGACAAAACTCGTGATCTTTTTTAACGTAGGGAGGCTTATTACACAATGAAATCGGCTTAAATTTATGAAAAAATATTCTAAATATTTTTTTACCTGTACATAAGATATATTTTTTGATTTTTTATTCTATAAACATCACACTTAAATTATTATTTATCGTTTATCCGATTTTCAACACAAATCGATCTGACATCGATGTCACTCTATTGTCGACTTTCGTGTCTGCTTTCACTAATTGTCAGCTATAAAATTGTGGCGGCCAAATTTCACAACAAATCCAAGCAAACAAATTTCTGTTTTTAAAAAAGCCAACAAAATGGCATTGAATAAGGTAAATATAACAAAAAAAAAGTTTAAATTTTGACAGTCATAATGTTTTTTTTTTATTATTATAAGGAATTTGTTGTAGCCGTACTAGATATTCGGCCATGCGCCGATGAAAATTTGAAATTGAAATCCGTGAAATTCGTATCAGAAATTTTAAAAGAAAAGGTAAGCTTCAATTAAAAAATATGAAAACACTGAAATAGAATTACATACATATGTATATGTTTTAGATTTGTGCGGGGAAAAAAGATTTTGTTTCCTTTGTGCTACTTGGTACTGAAAAAACTTCCAACGATGTCAATGAGCATGTTTTCCCAGATAGTTACAATAATATAACACAATATCAGCAGCCACAATGTCCTACATGGCAATTGCTTTTAAATTTCTATAAATTTGTAAATGAAAATGCTTGTGATGATGGTGAATGGCTTGACGCATTAGTTGTAGCAATGGAAGTTATAAAAAGAGGTGAAGAGTAAGTATAACTAATTGCCTCAAATTTAAAATAGACATATGAAACGTTTAAATTTGTGCAGATGTTTCAAGTTCCAAAAATCCAGAATACTATTCTTCTACGATTTCAATGATGTGCGGAATTCTTATGATATGTTTGACGTTATCACACAAAATGTGGCCCAAACAGAAGTCGAATTGGTCGTAATGTGGGTGTTATTATTATATCTTTGTACAACATGAATAAAAGCTTAACTTTTTCATTATGCTTCAACAGATCAGAGAAAATACGATACATCGATAATCCAATTAGCGGCTTACCGAAAGCAATATTTCAAGATGGCAAAAAAAGCAAAAACCAAGTCAAAAATGAAGACTACGCCTTACAATTGATAACCAATTGCAGTGCGCAGCTTTGTAATTTTGAAGAAGCTAAACGTTGTATATTCAAAATTACCAATAAACGCCCGTGGGTTTGGAATAGTAAACTAACTATTGGTTCAGAGATCAACATAAAAATATCTGGTATTATTTATATGAAAGATGAAAGCAATATCAAATTAAAGAAGTGTTGGGGCCAAGATGATGAACTAGTTTCGCGTGAATTGAAATCTTTTGTACGTGGTTCAGAGATAGAGCCTACTGTGGAGGAACTCATTGATGGTTATATGTTGGGCTCCACACCAATAGCCTATGATGAATCATTGAAAGATAATAAGGAACGCTATGAGCCAGGCTTAAAGTTTGTTGGTTTTATAAAACGCAATTCTATACCGGAAGAGTATTTTTGTGGTGATTCGTTATACTGGATTGTGCATCAGAAAGGCATGAATGCTTCAGCGCAGAAATTTGATGCATTAGTACGCGCTATGACGAATTTAAATATGGCTATGCTTTGTTGCAAAGTATTTAGCACTGCATTTAATACTCCGAAAATGGTAGTTCTTTTGCCTAATAAGGTAATTAAAAAATTATAAAATAATAAATAATAAATAATAAAAATAATAAATTGATTTAACAGTTAAATTCCGACAGGCCTGCCTCCCTTACAATGGTCGAAATAGCCTATCATTCACAGCATCAGTATTTCCAATTTCCGCGCCTGCGTACGCAAAAAACGGAATGCACTAAAGAGCAATTTGCTGCCATAGATGATCTAATTGATTCAATGGACTTGACTATAAATACGAAAGTGTGTGATGAGCCACGTGACACATATCAGCCCGATCTGTTACCCTTCGAGTCATTGGCACACATTTATGAGCAAAATGTGTTGGATGTTTTAGAAAGGAAGATATTATCCAATGCTAGTGAAGACGATGAGCAATTCGCTGAAATGTTGGATGATAAAAATTTCGTAGAAATATTTTGGAAAGTGCCTGAAATGCGTGAGAAGAACGCAAAGCGTGCAGCCAAAGTGGTAAAATCCTTATTTACGTTACAAGAAAACCAATCAGAAAGCAAACCAAACACAACTGCTAAGGTTAAATCTGAATTTAGTCATAGCGGTGCAAGCACTGCAACTGATAGCAGTTCTGCACTGAGTTTTGATAGAGTTAGTGAGGATACCCCAGCTGAAGATTTTCGTCAACTAATAAATTGCATTGTTTTGAAAATGGAAAATCGTACAGAGCGTGATGCAAAATTTCAGGTTTACGCAAAGCAAATGCGTAATACTATTTGGACATTACTATTCCAATCAAAGGATAGCTTAAATTACGAAAAGTTGGAAGCATCGTTAGCAGTTTATCGTAAACACTGTTATGACTTCAACGCATTTGATGATTACAACAACTGGATTTGCGAAATAAGAACTCGAGTTGTACAAAGCAAACTTCAACATTTCTGGCAAAAGATTGTGGCTGATAAAAATTTGGGTCTCTGTTTTGTGAGTACCGATACGGAGGAAACTAAGCAGGCGCTAAAGAAGTTCTATGAGTTACCTAGTGATTAAATATAGTAAATTAAAGAATTCGACTGGGTAAGAATAAATTGTTATTGTTTATGAAATGCATTCTATTTTATTATATTGTAAAAAGTTAATATTGCCTTTTACTTAATCCAAATTAAAAGCCATGAAACCACGTACATACTCACCGAGTTACTAACTCGACACAAATTCTATTTGGATCATTAAAAATAATTATATATTAATATATGTATATATATTTAAGTACATGCATTGCATATTCTTGTTTCACAAAGTTATTTCTCTTTTTAACTGTTAATTACAAATTTAAGAATGATGTGATTGAACTTTAATTAATAAAAGTATAAATGCAATTATTTTGTTAATTTTATAAGTATTTTATGAACATGTTAATACGAATGATCGAATTGTCGCATTTTCTTTTTTAATTTGTGGATCAACATGAAACCACAAGGGAAGTTCTCTGTACTTCTCTTGGCTTTTGTATTCTTTTTTTCGCTACTACTTCAACGGCACTTTTTGTGCAAAGTTTTGTCTCATTATATAAATTGCATCATCATTTGAATACTGGAGAGTTAAATAATGAAATGAAATTTAAAATTGTGTTACATGTTTTACTCAATTTCACACTGCAAGATAGGAATTACAAGTGCCGAATTCAGTTGAAATCGGTCGAACAAGTCCTCAGATATGTGAATTTACCCTAAAGGCGGGTGCCACGCTTATATTGAAATTTTTACTCCGGCTCCTTCAATCACCCCTCTCATACCATCATTTAGTTATTCATTAATTGCGCTTTTAGTAGTTTTTAAGAGTACCTTTATATGGGGAGTGTGCGGGATTATCTTCTTCTTCTTAATTGGCGTAGACACCGCTTACGCGATTATAGCCGAGTTAACAACAGCGCGCCAGTCGTTTCTTCTTTTCGCTACGTGGCGTCAGGATTTCCAGGCTGACGTTGTTGGTGGTGTTTACGCTGGTTCCAAGATAGACGAAATTATCTACGACTTCGAAGTTATGACTGTCAACAGTGACGTGAGAGCCAAGTCGCGAGTGCGACGACTGTTTGTTTGATGACAGGAGATATTTCGTGTTGTCCTCGTTCACTGTCAGACCCATTTGTTTTGCTTGTGCGGGATTATCATACATTTTAAAAATGTAAATAGGGGTGCTTATGCTATTTGTTCAGAGCAAATTTGGTTATTTTTGCTTGAATGGTTTGGAAGATACATACATTAAACCTATTAGAGGGCGAGGCCACGTTAATTTTTTACCCACTCCTTTTGCCAAAACGACCCCCTGTGCCAAATTACAGCCCTGTATCTTTAGGTGATACACACAACCGTTAGGTGATCAAAATTACTGTACCAACATGCTGCAATAGTATAAAAAAACTATACAAAAACATATAACGTTCCTAAAATAGTTTTGGAAAGAAATTGCCGAGTTGACAACTCGTTAACGGAGGTTAAACACAGTTAATTCCTTTTATGTAAGTGCGAATCTCGTTGGTGTAGAAACAAAGTTGATTACAATATAACTGAAACAAACTCGTAAGAAAAACAAGAAAAAACGTTAGCTTCGGTTGCACGGAAGCTAAATATCCTTCACAGGTGCATTTCTGTTAGTAACTATGTGTTCAGCTATATGCTATAGTAATCCGATCTGAACAATATCTTCGGAGATTACATAGTTGCCTTAAAAAATAATATAAACCAAATTTCGTAAATATATCTTGTCAACTGTGAAAGTTTTCCACACAAGAACTTGATTCCGATCGTTCAGATTGTATGGCAGCTATAAGTTATAATGGTCCGATAACGTGAAGACAAAATTACTTTTGCAAATTTTCAAAACGATATCTTAAAAACTGAGGGACTAGTTCGTATATATAAAGACAGACAGACGGACATGGCTAAATCGACACAGCTCGACATACTGATCATTTATATATATATACACTTTATAGGGTCTCCGGCCCTTCCTTATGGGTGCTACAAACTTCGTGGCAAACTTAATATACCCTGTTCACTGTATAAAAACTTCATAATTAGCATTTCACTTTGAACGTCACAAAGTAGTAGGTGTTTGCTTCTGTAGCAATAGCACCTTAGCGAGAAAAATAAAAGCATTGCATTTGTGTCTTGAAGGCTGGGGATAAGTTTGGGTTTGGTATCAAAATATATTCTCAAAGCCTTAATCGGTGTGTTTATGGTATATTACACTTTGAAGAAGTTTTATGTATATTCTATTATACTGAATATATTTGTTGTAACTTTAATATGTAAATTTTTTTACAAGAATCAAATATGGCGAGCAGAAAAGTAGCGTGTCGATGACGGCTAATAATTTAGCTCAATAATTGCGTGCAAAAAAGAATGGACACATGTACATACATACATACATACTACATACCCAAGCATGTATTTAGGTCTATGTGTGTTATGAGTTGGAAGCTGTTGTATCTTGGCTAAGCTAAGGTAGTCTTTTGCTTACACAGATGACTGTACGTTTGCTTAACACGCTTCTTTATGATCTTTGTGGCATGTTTTACCACTTATGGTTCTCAGTGCCTTAGGCTTGTTTACAAAGTTCAACGAACCTATTTCTAACATTAAGAACTACTTCATTGTTTGTTCTCGATTTTTTCGCTTTCTTCAATTTTCATACTCTCGAAACGTGTTGTAATAAAGTACAATAGTTGCTTTGACCGAATGGTTAAATTGAGTGAAAATAAAGAGATTTTGACTCAAATTAAGATACAAATTTTAAACACGATATCAAAGTAGGAAAGGTTTCTTGGGCGGGCGTAAAATGTATATATCTTACGTATCTCACGACCAAACTTGCTGAGTACAAGTTCTTCTTTCCTTTCTGGTAATTTGCGAATTCTATCTTAAAAGAACTGCGACGGCTTGCAAGTCAAGAATGAGTGAAGAAGCAACTTTTGTACCCTATTCCGAACCTTATTCGATCGCAGACGTTCTACATCGACCGGAAATACCGCAGTCAGAAGAGAAATGTTATGACCATTCGGCGGAGGAGTAGGAACCACTAATAGCCACTGTTCACATAGTTTTCAAACGATCCTCCAACATAAGGTCGAGTATTGTCATGCCAGGCATTTTTCGGCATTCCCCGTAAATGATTTCATCCGGTATTAGAAGATCAACAGCCGTTGATTTGGCTACTTGGCCAGCTTTCATACACAATATTTTGCCTTTAAGGTTGTCATAATGGATCCAATCGTCAATCAGCGTCTCTTGACTTCAATTCTTATGGCACCCAATTTATGCGGCATTATAGCAACAATGGAATAATAATCAAGTTACGCTAACAATTTAGTACCCATTACAAAGTGCGAAAAAGGAGAAAACCTGCTGATAACCACGCTATTTGAAATTTTGTCAGAACCAACGATATCCATATAAACTGATCGATTAAGGTCCAGTCCACTTTGACACAGATTATTGTCCAAAGCTACACGACATTCTCAATAATTGGAAACATTCGAATACATCCGAACTTAGTTCTGCCTTACTTGTTTCCCCGAATTTCGTTCTTCATTAGCATTACATTGTCAGCAAAATTATGGAATGTTTTTGTTATTTTGAAACCTTTACATAATGCATTAAATTCAAAAAAAAAAAAAAAAAAAAAATGTCAACGTAGCTGTTTCAGCTATAAAAAATCGAAATTTTTTGTCAAGAAATCAAAATTAGTTTTGCTGGTCATAATTTTTCATACATTCATATTACATATTATACCCAAGCAGAGTCAAGGGAAGCATGAGTTAAATAACTTGTGGTTAATGAAAATGATAAATCTTTGATGTTTTCCAATACATTTAAAAAAATGTTTATACATTCAGAATATCAAGTAATCACTATGAATTGTTGTATACCTATGACGATGCTTAATTAAATTTTTTCTCAGCATTTCATTTCTCTGATCATTGAAATAAACATTCAAATTTAATAGTGAGTGAAAAGGTAGTGAGTGTGGATTTAAAATAATATTTATTTAAAAATGTAAACGATAAAAAATCAACAATAATTTGGGTTAGTAATATATGCATACATACAGTTGTTGTTTTAGAAACAATGTATACAAACTTATATACATATGTACATACTTAGCAGATAGAATTCATTACGAGCATTTGTTCAAATGTTAAACCTTTATCTCCAGCGCATATTTACATATGTATGTACATACCTGTATATATGTAGTTATACATACAGTTGTTGGCACAAATTCGTTGATTAAGTTAATTTAATATAGTTTTCGATTTTCATTCTTACTTTCGACGTACATATGCACTTACGTACATACATAAGAACGAAAGCGTTGGAAAGACAAAATTATAAACATTTAGTAATTAGTCATTGGAATTTGCTAAAAATATTGGTCTATCTGTGAGATATGTTATTGAAATTCGGACAAGCCTTCAGTTGACTTTATACTACGTATATCGGCCAATGTGGGAGGTAGTTCCCCGACTTTGATCCTGTCAAGTTGCAAGAGTATGAAACGTTCGGTTAAACCTGAATTTAGCCCTTTCTTACTTGTTGTTATTTCTTTTTTTTGTCAATATATTTTTCTATTAATAACGAGTTTGGGGAGAGTTGAGGATGATAGGGAACTGCTAGAATTTACATGAAAATATTTTAAAATAATTTTAAATAATGTTGGAAGTTTAGCATATTTTTCAAGTAATTTTGAAAAGTATTTTGTAAAGCGCGTACATATATGTACATTAGGATTTTGGAAACATTCTCTGCAGTTTCATTCCCAAAGAAAGGAACTAATTTAAACAAGCTCTTTATTTTACATTTAAACCTTGCGGAATCATATTTCTTTACCCACGTAAAAAACATGAGAATTTTATATTTTATGTACAGGTCAAAAGTTCGGCCACACGATCAAATGGAAAGTTTGCATATACATATGATAGTGTGTATGTATGCCATAGGGCCCCATCTAGGCTAACATGATGTCGAGAAAAAAACAACTAATGTTGCTTTAATTACTGAAATATATACTAGCGTTATAGTTTGTGTATGAATATGCATAAAAATGTCACACTAAAAAGTAACGCTAACGTATTTAGTGTGTCATCGTTGGCTATAAATTTCTTTGCAAAGAAGTTATAACTTTTCATACAACAGACTAAAACTAAGTTGCTATGCTTAGATACATACTTACATAGTTAGCCTTTCATTATGTTTACATCGGTATAAAAGTGTGAATGCTACTACTACATATACCTATAGTGTGTATTTATAGAACTTACCTTCTTCTTCTAAAAACCAGTTTAAAATATTTTACATATTTTAAAGACACTCGTTGGGAATGTAATACCGTTAGGTTCAAGCAAAAGCAAATTTTTGGTTGCGCGACATAAGATTAATGTTTTTTTTTATTATTAAAAGTACAATATAACATAAAAAGGCACAAAATAAAGAAAAAGTGTAAATAATTTTGAGCTTAACACATGATCTAACACATTGTTACTTATAACTAAAATAACTAAACTCAATGAACATACTCATTTATATAAAAAAAAAGAATTATTAGCTGAAAAAATTTTCCAATTTAACAAAATAACGAATCTAAAGAAGCCACTTTCAATCATATGACTGAGTACTGATTAAGTAAAAAAAAAGTTTACATTAACTAATGAAATGTAATTTTTTTTCTGGCAATATTACTAAGGAAATTCAAATAAATTTGTCGCTGGTAGCTATATTACTATATGATTTACAATCATAAAATTGGTATTTAGAAATAGGCATATAAATAATTTATGCATTTTTACTAAAAAATAATTAATTTAAAAAATATTGTCACTTTTAAAGTATAATTTAAAAATTTTTAAAACACATGGAGGGTATATAAAAAATAAATTATATTGTATAATTTTGCTAATATTTGTTTAAAAAAACAACCCTTATTGGCTTGATAACGACTGATAATATTCCGATAATATTTTCCACGCTTCCGGCACCATGAATCCATTAGGCGGTAACTGTCCCGTTCTCGCTAATGTTCGCATTTTCGTCCCTGATATAAACTCGAATTCGTCTTTACGGCTTGGATCAAAGAAAGCCATGCGTGAATTGATTTTGTCATATGCAGCTACTCGAAAAGGTAATATTTCTATAGTGTCCAAACCAGGTGCCATTTTTAGCACACGAGCACCGTGTGTCGCATCAAAAAGATTGCCATCAGGATAAAGTTTTTTATTAGGATGTGGTACACCTGCTGGGTCCCGACCAACAATGTAAAAATTTGCACCGGCATTCATTCTTGCTTTTGCATGCCATTGCACTTCAGTTGGTCCAGCGTACATCATTGGTGAGGGGAAAATTGCTAATATAGTGTCTTCTGCTTTTAAAACTCCAGAATCAAGAACTGCTTGGTGTTGAGCAATTCTTACCGGCAAGGGGACATCATCATCCTTTGTCCAACCCCCAAGAGGATGCAGCAATAAAACTGGTTTCTTAAATCCTCTTTCAATTAATTGCCGTTTCGTATCTTGCATTAGTAGTGCGTGACCATTATGAATTGGATTTCTTAACTGAAATGCAAAGATTGCGTCCGCTCCTATTTCTTTGAATTTTGCTCGCAATTCATTTGGTGTTAATCTGTATTGATCTAAACCGTCATTCCAACGTATTCGTTCTAAAACTTCCAATTCTCCACCGACCAAATAGTCACCCCCCTGAGCAATAATCTTGATATATGGATGGTCTTCATGACTTGTGCCAAATTGGCGTGATACTCTCTCCTCCTTACGTTGATAATAAAACTCTGGCTTACGCATAATTGCCACCGGGTTGCCTTTATATGTAAGCGCCACAGACGATACACCATCTAGTTCATTTTTTATGTCCTCTGTCACTGCCAAAACAATTGGAACTGACTGGTTTTTACGAGTTGTGGCGTCGTCAGTAGCAATAGAATTGAAATGTATTGTTTGCAAAAAAATATCTTCTCTCATAAAGCCATTTAGAGGATGTGCCCATCCTTCCGATAAGACTTGAACCCACTGTAGGTCCACATCGGTTAAAGGGATCGAATGTAATGATTTTGCTTCATGCAGAAGGGACTCTTTTAGTTTTGGATCTACAAATAATTCTTCGATTTCATTTGAGTTTGCCTTACTTTTTGGAATTATTCCCTCTTCTTGAAGAAGATTTATCACTAACTGTGTAGATTCTTTTATAGTAAATCCGGCAGTGTTAATAACAAGCTCAGGTTGTACAGGTTTTTCATAATCCTGTGTTATTCCAGTGAATCCCTTTATTACACCTTCTCGGGCTTTCTTATAAAGACCCTTTACATCACGAGACTCGCATACCGACAATGGAGTATCCACAAAAACTTCGTAAAATTTTAGATCGGCTTCTTTATGAATTTTTCTAACTAAATCGCGATCTTCAGAAAACGGTGAAACGAAACTGCAAATTGCAATCACTCCACTGTCAGCAAATAGCTTTGCCACCTCCCCGACCCTTCGTATGTTTTCTTGACGGTCAGCTGGTGTAAAACCCAAATTTTTATTTAATCCCGTGCGTATGTTGTCACCATCAAGTCCATATGCTGGAATGCCACGTAATACTAGATAAGCTTCTAACTCAAATGCAATGGATGTTTTGCCAGCGCCGCTCAGACCAGTGAGCCAAATGGTACATCCTCGAAAACCACGACATAAACCTAAGCTATTGCCTCTGAGCTCTCTTGTTACATTGTGTTTTTGTTCAGAAACATTTGTTGCAACTTGAAGGCACGTTTTTTGTTTTTTCTTCAAAGATTCTTCGCTCATTTTGGAAATATGTATGTTTAGGAAATTTAGTTAGACCAATTTATGCCCAATAGCGAACCTAACACCGTCTTTTTATTTCAACTTTTGTATATTATCAGCATTAAATCAAACGAACTCCGTGTACTATTAACCGGTAAGAATACACGTTAATATTCATTAACTAATCGAATATTACTGGCGTTGAACTGTCATATCTTTTATTGATAAGGCACAATCTTTAAAAAAATTTCTCCCTTCAGCTGGACAATTTACCAACTTTTGACAACTCAAATAAGGTCTCAATGTTGCCAGATATAATTAATAGTAACAGCGAAATTAATCAGGTGGCCGAAAAAGTGATGATTTATGTCTTGGATAAAAAACCTGCATTTTTATTGTTCTCTACCGTTAGCTGAAATTGTAAAGCTTTTTTAGCGCCATCTGTTGGATAAGCAAGAAACTGATTTCAGTGTTGTTAGAATATAAGAATTAAATAATTTAAAAGTTGTGTGAAAACCGATAAAAAAAAATATTGATTATTATCGGATTGTTGTTGGTATCTTGATTGGAATACTATTTTTTTCTAGTAGAGAATTTAATTTGCTTCTTGTTAAGCTTATTTGTTAAGAGTAATATTAATTGGCTTTAATATTTATATATTTGACGTAATGTGATGACGAATCGTAGCACATTCCTATATTCTTCAAAAACCGTAGATTTCATACTTTTTTATCACAATTATTATACCAAAGCTGGTTCCGAAACTAATTTTATGACATCCAAGATACTTAGTTATTCAGAATTTTAGGGTCGCGCTTCCTAGTAACAAAGTAGAAAATATACATACATAGTATATGGATAAAGTCCACTGACAACAAACAGTAGAGGGATTAGCACCCTGCACTTTCCTGCCTTTCTGAAACCGCAAGGACGAGTAAAGAGTCAGTGTACTCCTGTTTTGGCTCTCGCGTCACTGGTTGGGAATGAAATTGGTAGGAGATTTGACGTCGTAACATAGTGCGTTGGTGTAGTTGTTATTGTTGTATTAAAGAAAACATTGCTGAATCAATTTCGGAGAGTGAGTTACTTATCCGCTTTCCTCCAGATATTTACGTATACAGAATGTTTTTCATTTACGCTAACGGTTCTAAAGCAGATGTTACTTCAGTAGAAATCAAGTTTTGAAGGCTTCAGAGATATACTCTGCTAAACTTATGACCATTCTACTAGGCAGATCTGAATAAATGATGTTGGAGAAGGCCAAAAGTTATGACATAGACTTATTAGAGACTAAATTTAGTAAGAGATGCCATCTTTTCCGCCTCTTTTTATTGGAATTTACATATTTTATTCGTCACTACAACTGCTGCAGGCTTTAATATGTTCACTTCTTTGGTATTACGGGTATTTTAAAATAATGAATTGATTGAAAACCTTCGCCACTGAAAAATATTTCGCAGTATTGGACAAAAGTGCGAAAAATATCGACGCACTTGCATACATTTAGGCGCTTTGTTGTAGAGGTGTTCGAAACAAGTTTAATACTATGAATGTGTGCGTTTCCTATTTAACGGTTTTTGTGGGCGCTGATGCATATGTTTGTGTATGGGTTGAAGGGGGTTGCGCTACATTTTGAGCGGATTGTAAGAAAATATGGCATGAATAACTGCGCGTTGAGCTGGCGAGGATGTTAGTGGCATGAACACAAATATTTCTTTTTTCACTATGCAAAGGTAACCGGCAATAATGTATGTATGAGCGTATGGTTGTACATACACTGCAACTTACAATCACACTCTCACTCTTACAGGCATAGAGCGAAAGGTAATAAAAAATGAAATATTGCCGCTATTCGGCATGCCATGAAAATCGGATAACATATTTTATGCGAAAAAATATTATTTATAGCGCACAGAGGGAGCAACATTTCATACTCGTGGGCGCCAAAGTGCACACCATCGCCAACAGAAACAACAACAACAAGGTAATAATAACAAAAGCAGAAAAACATCAGCTTACTAATACTCTCAAGTATGAAAATGGCATTTTGTTGGCTAGCGTGCTCTTTTCGAGTTTGGCGGTTTCCTTATTTCTCACACTTCTTTCTGTTTGCTCACTTGGCTCTTTTTTTCTTTCGATTTCGTTGGATATTCGCAGATTCCGGCATTGAATTTTTATACTGGTATGGAGGCCTTAGGAAAATGTAACATACTGTAAACTAATACATCTTTCAGCCAACAGTCAATAGGCACTAATATATAAGATAGCTTGTGCGCTCCAAACTAAGTTGTTTCTCAAAGTTATATTTAAGAAGAAAAAAACGGAGACCCATTCGCAATGTCCTCTATTCAATTTCCATTCAATTCGATTCTCTCACCATTGAGACATATAATTTGTAATTGTTATTGATAGAACAATTATCTACAGAAATAGAATGAATGTGTATGTTTATCACAACCGAATGGGAATTTAGCATCAAATAAAGCTCCAAAGTTATTAAAATTATTCTCGGCTGTAATTCGCAGATGTCATAAGAGATATGTTTAATATAGTACATTGTGTGTCGTACCACTAACGAAACTAAACCATCGAAACTATTCGCCACAGACATCACCTGGTACCAGGTTCGGACTATAAGGCGGACGCAAGCTTTTAAACCAATTTTTTGAAGATTTTGGCGAGTCATTATCGATGTGTGTCCTGATAAAACACATTTCCCTTTCTATTTTACAAAGCTAGCCGTTTCTGAGCGATTGTTTCCTTCAACGGTCCGATTGTTCAGTATTGACGCAAATTAAAAGTTTAGCAAAGGAATTCATTTTAGATAGTTCCCTGTCAATCTACCAAATACATATCAATATATTCCAGGACCGTTTTTATTTACTGTTATCGTAAGTGATCCATTTTTCATTACCGTTTCAATAATGGATCGATTTTGTTGTGATTTAACAGCAATGTAGAGATGGATGTTTGCTCTATGAGGCTTTTTACATTAATACGTCAGGCATCCATACATCGAGCTTCTCTTTACTTAAGACTTACAGCCTTATTCTGAGAAAACCTTACTACTGGTTTATGAGCTTTGCTTTGAGGTTATTCTTGCTGAAATCTCGGAAGAAAAAGTACTAAACACCCACCACATGAGTTCAAAAGCACTTTGCTGTGAACCAGCTGTTTTACGAAAAAAAAAACAAGACAAAATAGAGAAGTGAACATATTTATTAAATGGAATTATACATATTTGGAAGGCATTGACATAACCTGCAAAACGACGCTATGCATGATTAGTTTGGATATTGCGTTCAACAGTTATAGACGTGTAAACTTGGAGTTCACTAACTATTTTTAAGTTTTGCTTCGTTAAAGGCTAGTCCGCTAGCGAAACATTTCGTGAGATTAATGGTGTTTTGGGCATGGTACTCTATCACTTCGAACTGCGGAGGAATGGTTTCGACGAGCGAATGGTTTCAGAGCGGGTGAAAACGACACCATATATAAGCCAGCCGGCGGAAGACCTATGACGACGAATACCGATCAAATCATGGAAAACATGGAGTTAGACCGGCATGTGCCATCTCGTGACATCGCCCAGAAGATGAAAATTAGTCTCCAAACCATTTGAAACCATCTACAGAAGGCTGAATATACAAAAAAGATTGATGTTTAGGTGTCGCATGATTTGACGCAAAAAACCTTCTGGACCGAATCAACGCCTGCGGTATGCTGCTGAAACGGAACGAACTGGACCCATTTTTGAGGCGGACGGTGACTGACGACGAAAAATGGATCACATACGACAATATCAAACGTAAACGAATCATTTCGAACTGTGGCCAAGCCGGGATTGACGGCCACGAAGATTTTGCTGTGTGTTGGGAATCATCCACTATGAGCTGTTCCCATGTGGCCAGACGCTTAATTCTACCATTTGAACAATTGTGAACAATTGGACCGCTTAAAGCTGGCGATAGATCAGAAACGTCCAGAATTGGCCAACAGGAAGGGTGTAGTGTTCCATCAGGACAACGCCAGACCACACACTTCGCTGATGACTCGTCAGAAGCTACAGGAGCTCGAATGGGAGGTTTTATCGCATCCACCATGTAGCCCAGACATAGCCCTTAGTGATTACCACCTGTTCCTGTCCATGGCGAACGCCCTTGTTGCTGTAAAGTGAAAGTGGCTGTCCGAGATCTTCGCAAATGAGGAGGAGGCTCCTACGAGGGGGTATTATGAAGTTACCGTCTAGATGGAAACAGATTTTCGTACCAAACGACGCATATTTGAACTCGTCTCAAACGGTTTTTTGTGCAATGTTTAGCTCCTCGCGATTCGAAACAGTTCTTACATGACGGCCGATCTCATATTTCCATGATTTTATCAATGTTTTCGACAATTGATATTCCAGAGCATGATGCATTTTTGACAAGAAATCAACTAAACAAAAAAATTCGTGGGGCAATAGTCAATCTAAGCAAACAAGTTTGTGTTTGAACTTCAAAAATTGAGTATACTGACTTTGAAGAAACAAATTATTCCTACCAATTAAAATACTAACACATACTACTGTGGGCAAAAAATAACACGAGTATATTTTGAATTTCGCGCTAAAACCCATTATTTTTTTCTAGGTTGTAATGACTTTCAGTAGATAGATAGATAGATAGATAAATAATTGAGGAATGCACTGCGACCTTAGGTCTATTGTGCCCTCACCTARCTCACAGGGACTCGCTTAGCCCCAGCATRTTRATGAAGTCCAGTATTCTGCTGGGTGCTAGCGAGGCGATGTGATCCCTATACGGAAACATGGCTCCAAGGGCCTTCGACCTGTCGAGAAGGCATTGGCGTCGAACCATGTCCATGAAGACCACGTCAATAAAATAAGGGAATTGGTGCTTGAGAATCGACGATTAACAGTCAAAGTTCATCGTTGAAATATCGGAAGAATCAGTGAAAACCATTTTGAAAGGTCATGCGGGCATAGGAAAAATAAAAGCACGATTGGTTCCAAAATCACTCGATTTAAAAACAAGCAGCCAGTGCTTTCCAATCACCACGATGTCGTGAAACACTCATTGGCGATGAGTCTTACATCTATGCTTTTAACCCGGAAAGACGATCAATCGGCCGAATGTCATGTCAAAAGTTAGCCGAAGCCGAAAAAAACATCAAAGCAGATCAAAAGTTTTGGTTATGTTGACATCTTCGATTATCGAGATGAAGTGCGCTCTGAACTTCTCCCGGCCGGCCAAACTGTCAACAAGGAGTACTATTCGTAAAAAGAGGCTGCAATTATGGGCCGACAACTCTTGGCTTTTGCACCACGATAATGCACCGTCACATACTGCATTAATTCTTTGCGAAATTTCGACCAAATTTTCAACCAACATCGTGTCGCAACCACCCTATTCGCCTGATTTAGCTCCGTTTTGCGTAAATTGAAGACATTAAACGTGAATCGATGCTATTCCAGAAATTGACTTTAACAACTGTTTCGAGGATTGGAAAAAGCTTTGTCACAAATGTATTTTGACCAAGGCGAATTACTTTAAGGGGGACGACATAGATTTTGAAGAATAAATGCAGAACTTTAAAATTATGAACAAAGTTTTAATATTTTTGGCTCATAGTACTATAAAGTATTTATAAGCTGTTGAAGTTTAATCAAAACATTTATTTATTAAGGGATCTATTTTACATTTTTCTAAGTCACAACAAATTATATAATATTTTAGTCAACTACACCACTGTGCTAGCCAACGATCATTGAAGCAGAGATGCAGAAATGCATAAAATTTCCAAGTCAATACTGATCTGAAAGTCTTCTATGTGTGTACATACATTATATATGTATGTATGTCTCGAACTTAAGACCGCATTTATTCCGTTTTTTGCCCGCTGTAACGTTTATTGCTTAGTTAGTGTGCGGTTTTTGCCACATTCCTGCCACCATTTGTGGCAGTTGTCTGTAACTTACTTACATCGCTTACATTTGTTCATTCACATATCCACATGTATTTGTTGTTACTTGCTGTATATTTCTTGTAAACTTTTTCACTATGTTTCCACATAACGAATCGCAAGCCAAATAGACGGACCAGTCAATAGCTCAAGCTTCAACAGCATTTCTGACTAATACGTACACAATATGTATATGCATATATCTATATATGTATATGCGCGCTTTGTTTGGTTGTCGTATGAACATTGTAGCAATTTGTTAGCAATTACTTGCCAATGATTTCGTTTGCATATATTCAATAATACGGATTAGGTTGGGCACAAAATTTGTAAATTGTTCACCTCGTTTACATGTTACGAACACTTTTTGTACGATTCAGATATTATAATAATGGATAAGTATTTTGTTGTTGGTTTATTTAAAAATACAAAACGCTTGTTTGTTCATTTAGCGCGCAATGTTAGCGAGCGCTAAACTCTATGCTAATCATTCGGTGTTCTAGAAAAGTGTAAATGTGGTAAATATTGCCTGTTTACATACCCTCATACGACATACTCACCTACATAATATATTCATATACAGTCAAATACCATAAAAGTGCTAAACTGTGATTTTTGTAAATAAAAAGTTTCACTTTTTTCTCTTTTTATTTCAATAAAATATTTTTGGCCTATATGCAAGATAGGTGGGGCTGATTTCGCGTACCGAAGATTATGTACACTCTCAAAATCGCCTCCTAAATCTCATGTTCCGAACTGTTATTGTACTATATGGAGTGAAAAGTACTTAACATAATTGTGATAGTCCAATCAGTTGAAAAACGAATAGTAATTTTATTGTGAACAGGGTACATTTGGGAGTATGACCACTGCAGCGAGTACCAAATCATGTGCAGATTAATTATTTCACAGAATTAATAAAATCATATCAACAACATATCAAGCTTGAATCTCAAGCTAATGACAAATTATTCGATTGATTTTGTTGACTATAATAAAGAAAAATCGTGAGATGTCTCTTTGATCATTTGGAGCGAATACTTCTCCAGACTGCTGAATGGCAGTGAAAGCATAACACCAGGAGATGGCGAACCCGATACCGCAATCGATGACGATGGACGTTCCATTGCCATTGCCCGACCATGAAGAAATCCGAATTACCCGTCTGAAGAACAACAAAGCGCCGGGGGCCGACGGATTGCCGGCCGAGCTATTCAAATACGGCGGCGAAGAACTGATAAGAAGCATCGTGGTAAAATATGGTTGGTCGAAAGCATGCCGGACGGTTTGAATTTAAGTGTATATAAGATTCTATCGAGCGTATTGTGTGAAAGACTAAAGTCCACCGTCAATAAACTGATTTGACCTTATCAGTATGGCTTTAGATCTGGAAAATCAACATTTGACCAGATGGATAGAAAATACCCGTAAAAAGAGAATTGGCACGCACCACCTCTTCGTCGATTTCAAAGCTGCTTTTGTTTATGCCACTATGTCTGAATTTGGTATCCCTGCAAAACTAATACTTATATGTAAACTGACGTTAAGCAATATCAAAAGCTTCGTCGGGATCGGGAAGGACTTCTTCGTACCGTTCGATGCCAAACGACGTCTCAGACAAGGCGACTCCCTATCGTGCCACTTCTTCAATCAACTGCTGGAGAAAATAATTCTAACAGGGACAATCTTCTATAAAACTGTACAGCTGCTGGCGTACGCAGATGATATTGAAACTCCTGTCATCAAACAAACAGTGGTGGACTCGACACTTGGCTCTCCCTTTACTTTTGACAGTCACATCTTTGAAGTCGTAGATAATTTCGTCTATCTTCGAACCAGTATCAACACCAACAACAACGTTAGCTTCGAAATCCAACACAGAACAACTCTTGCCAGCAGATGCTATTTTGGACTGAGTAGGCAATTGAGAAACAAAGTCCCCTCTCGACGAACAAAAAAAAAAAAACTTTACAACGTCCTGCTTCTGCGGACATGCCTTCGCTTGGAATCTCCAATTGGCGAAACCTTGCGAAAAGAAGAAACGACTGGCTCGCTGTTGTTAACTCGGCTATAACCGCGTAAGCGTAAGTAAAGAAGAAGAAGCGTCAGTTATGATTTTACGGTAAAGACGAAATTCAGCGAACTAATAATTGACTTTTAAAAACGCTGTGAAAGATTTTTCGTAATTTTTACTGAGACGTAGTTTTGCCCCAAAGGTCTATCAGAAAACAATATTTATCAAAGCACGAAGTTGATTCACTTCCATGTGGTAGAACCAATTTGACACCAATAACTTGATAACCGTTAGATAAAATGCCACCAGAGGCAAGAGAAGAAACTTCTTCTTTGTGGTGATCAAACTTTTCAGCCCATGTAGTACTGTTAAATGGACAGGACACGGACAGAAATCAATAAATTTTAATAATGCGGAATAGGAGAGAACAATTTGTTCTTCGTTTAAAAATAGGACCGTCCCGACGATTTTTTTCAACAACGATTATTTCGAAACAGAAAAATAAGAGAGATACGGAAAATACCCTGAAATAAAGAGGCAATTTCATTTTATGGATACTTCTTATATCTGCGTCTTCGGTGCATTTGGTATTTAGGAAACCACTTTCGAAACCAACTTCGGTGTTTATGTCGTTTTTTTGTACGATCGGCATTTAATAATTTTAAATTATTCTATAATTTTAATACTTAATTTTTATTTAATGCTTTTGTTTTTCAAAATATCAAAACGAGCCAATTCAGCTATATTACAGCATGTTAAGTCTCACTAAAAAACATATGGTTGTAATTCTAATAGCGTCGTTTTATAGAAATTATATAAACTTTCAGCTTGCTTGGCTTCGCTTTAATGATCAAACCTTCGATCCGTATAATATTTTCAATATCTCTTGTTTATTTGTGTTATATATCCATGTAATACATATCTGTATGCAATATTTTCTTTTCAATTGTTGCCAAATGGCATAACTCTGGAAATGTTACACAATTATAGTTGTAAAAATGCGCTAATATCCCTAATGTCACACCTTCTCATTTAAAAAGTAAAATGTAGATTTGTTTGCTAATTATAACATTTAGGTGCAAAATTAAACGGCCTGTAGTACTGCTTTTCTCTTGTACCGTATAATATAACAGTTATTTGTCTAATTAAAAACTATTAAGGCAATATAAATACGAGTATAGAGACCTAAGATTTGTTACAAATTAAAACTGTCGGAAATCATGTACGAGAAGAGAACAGGTGAATTCGTAGGAGGCACTATGCAAATCTGGCAAGTTCGTATGACTCTTTGAGCTTACCAGAACGAAAATTAAATGATTTTGAACGACATTAAAGAGAAGTTAATCAAGATTGATTACACTCCAAAGATATCAAAGACATATCGTGTAGAATGATCGGGTTCGAGAACTCCGCTTACGAGCGTAAGGTCTTGTTTTGAGGAAGAAGAAAATATTTTCAAGATATCTGAAGTTAATGAAAGTGATGTCATTATTTCGGGGGCTCATCTCCAAATATATTCTTAATTCTAGTAAATGGACATCCATTAGTTTTAAATTAAATTGAAAGTTGTCTTCGGTATTTGCTGGCAAAGCGTTGAGAATTGTAATTATGTAAGCTCAATTTTGTATATAAACCAACAACAATTTTTTAGCTTATGATTTTATGATTTTACGATGCGTTATGACAAGGTGTAAGTTCTTTAACTATCCTTTTAAGTACATATATCAAATATCTTTAAACAAATAAAAAGTGACAAAATTACTCCGGTATTACCAACATTTTTGATGATTATATGTGACCTGGTTTATTAAAAGGGAGCTAACGTGCGAAAACTAGTATATGACTTTTTGGATTCTATCACGTGAAAAAGCATCTCATCTTCCATCCGAATCAACTAAGATTTTTTGACACCTAAGCCCCCTTTCCGTAGGCCAGGTCACATATGTCCTTCAGGTAGATTTTAAGTTGCTTTTATATGATTTAGATTTTCAACAGATTATATTGAGTTTACCACGTCGGAGACCCCATAAAATATATCTTAGGTTGTCAAAAAAGTCTTGCGGTATTTTTATTGAATTTTCAATTGTTCCTAAAATTTTTTTTTATGACTCGTGCCCAGCTCTCGACCGATGCTACGGCTGCTACTATGCCGGTCTCTTTCGACCAATTCAGCGATTTTATCGCAATTTTCGACGACAATTTTCGTGGAAACCATCGTTGTGCAGTGGAAATGGAAACTGTATTGGGTCCATAAACTGCACAAATTTTATTGGCGGCTTGAGATGCATTCTTGCCTTTATCGTAGTAGTACTGTAAAATATGGCGTTTTTTCTCTTTATTTTGCTCCATGTTTGCGACGCTATAACTCACGAACGACTTAAAAGAAACGACAAATCAACACGTGTTAGCGCGTGAAATGAGCTTTCCAAAAAGGTATAGCATGACCCGATGCGACGAATAAAACTAGAACTACGCGCTCTCAGCGCAAACTAGCGAAAATACCGCAAGACTTTTTTGACAACCTAATATGTATATGTTGTATTATGGGCAGCACGACGAGCTGAGTCGATTTAGCTATGTCCGTCTGCCTAAAGATAGCCCTTCAATTTTTGAAATATCGTTCTGAAATCCTTTTTTCTTTTATCGCAAATAAGATCTTCATTGGTCGGAACCCCCGACATTGGATCACTAAACTAATAAACGATCAAGGTCCAGTTCTTGTATGGAAAACTTTTATTTTATAAGCTATCTTCTCTTCTCGAAATTTGAAATGCAATATCCGTATTATATTCGAAGAAATTATTAAGATCGGACTACTAGAGCATATAGCTGCCTTACGAAATGAAGTTCTTGAAGAGGAACTTCTCTATTTGTGAAGAATATTCTAGCTTCGGTATAACCGAAGTTAAAGTTTTTTCTAGTGCTTTATTTTTTAAGCTATACTGGAATTCAAAATATTTTATGTTAGGTTGTTCACTAAATAATTTAATTTTTTCTGTACAATTTATATTTAATTTTGTTTTTGATTTTATAAAATTGTGGTATGTTTTCATAAAATGTTTTAGCCTTTGCTGGCAAGAAACTGGTCCAAGGGGTTTTTGACGTCCTTATTTGAGGTAGAGGCCGGAACAAGCAAATGTCGAGCAAAAGGTCGAATTAACAATCCTTTGGAAATGCCTACAAATAGAAAACATAACCTGTTTTTGGTCATCCGCTTTTGAAGTGGTTTGAGCTAGTTCATACCTTTTAGATTATGATCTTTTGCGCTTTACATTCTTGTAAACTACCCGTCGCCAGTAACCATGCGCTTTAAAGCCTATACGCTTCATATCCTTATGAACGTTTACGTTAATCAAGTTTAATCTTTCAACATACCTCGAGTTGTTATTCGACGATTAGCATTGACCAACGATTTTATTTTATCCACATCGGCTTCAAGAGTCTTTGCAGGACGTAGTACTACCACAAGATCGAAATTGCCAGAAGGAAATTTCGCAACTAACTTTGGCATTGGGGTTCGATCAACACATCTTCTCCATAAACAACATATAATTGCTGTTTTCAATAGGGCACTAAAAACTATAAAAAAAAAAATAGGTTGTCAAATTTCAACCTTCCGCCTTTTCGTCCTTTGAAAGATCTTGACATAACCCACAAAACGACGCTATGCATGATTAGTTTGGATATTGCGTTCACCAGTTATAGTCGTTTAGACATGGAGTTCACTAACGTCGAAATTCGCGATATTTTAAAGTTTTTCTAAGTTAAACGGAAATCCGCTAGAGTAACGTTCCGTGAAATTAATGGTGTTTTGGGGGATGGTACACTATCACTTCGGATTGCGGAGTAATGGTTTCGACAATTCAGAGCGGGTGAAAACGACACCATGGATAAGCCAGCCGGCGGAAGACCTGTGACGACGAATACCTATCAAACCATGGAAAACATGGAGTTAGACCGGCATGTGCCATCTCGTGACATCGCCCAGAAGATGGAAGTTAGTCTCCAAACCATTTTAAACCATCTACAGAAGGCTGAATATACAAAAAAGATTGATGTTTAGGTGTCGCATGATTTGACGCAAAAAAATCTTCTGGACCGAATCAACGCCTGCGATATGCTGCTGAAACGGAACGAACTCAACCAATTTTTGAAGCGGTTGGTGACTGACGACGAAAAATGGATCACATACGACAATATCAAAACGGTCGTGGTCGAAGGCCGGTGTTTGGTAGGATTGAAAGAAAGGGAATCATCCACTATGAGCTGTTCTCATATGACTAGACGCTTAATTCTACCCTCCACTGCGAAGCAGGTGATCGACCAGAAGCGTCCAGAAT
Organism: Bactrocera latifrons; assembly: GCF_001853355.1. Taxonomy (NCBI): domain Eukaryota; kingdom Metazoa; phylum Arthropoda; class Insecta; order Diptera; family Tephritidae; genus Bactrocera; species Bactrocera latifrons. The sequence continues at coordinate 1,441,834 of NW_017536630.1, forward strand.
TGGCCAGGAGGAAGGGTGTAGTATTTCACGAGGATAACGCCAGACCATACAATTCGTTGATGACTAGTCAGAAGCTACGGTAGCTCGGATGGCAGGTTTTATCGCATCCACCATATAGCCCGAACATAGCACCAAGTGATTACCAGCTGTTCCTGTCCATGGCGAACGCCCTTGTTTGTGTAAAGTTGACTACAAAAGAGATTTGTGAAAAGTGCTGTCCGAGTTTTTCGAAAATAAGGAGGGGTGCTTCTACGAGGGGGGTATTATGAAGTTGCCGTCTAGATGGAAACAGATTATCGAACGAAACGGCGTATATTTGAACTAAAACCGATCACTGTAACACTTTTTATAAAGTATTGAATAAAGAGCAAAAAGGCGGAAGGGAGATATTTGACAACCTAATATAAACAAGCTTTACTATATCAGTGGTTAAAATGTATTGGCTGCGAAAAAATTGAATAAGATCAACTTGTTCATAATGCAAACTTATTTTGTGAACGAAGCAATACTTAGTATTAGTTTCTTTCCGCTTTAAATTAATAATCGTCACCAAAAATACACTATTAAACAGGTTATTTATTAAAAAGTACCTTATCTGATTGCAGAAGTTCATAAAAAAGCTTTTAGCAAATGACTGACCAAAATTATTAGAAAAAATATATTAAAAGGCAGCGTTAATCATTAAAACCTCCATAAATGGTAATTCAAATATCAATCATTTAATTACCTAGAAAGCTTTTACACACTTACTAATTTTCTACGCTTATCGTTTAACCCATTTTTGTTTGTGTTCACAACCAGCAACGATTTGTATCGCAATTCAATAAAGTTTTTACGTGCATTTCAACCGAACCGCTTGTGCATTAGCCATTCGAAGTTTTGTTGTACGCCATTAATTTTGGCAACATGTTTTGGCTTATCAAAATTAAATGCTTTGCTTTGACAAAGAGTACCGGTTTGAATACTTCAATTCAAGCGGCATTTGACAAAAAGACTAAAATGGTTTTACCGATTCGCGCCATACTGTGCTACGGTACAAATCACAAATATGTTGCTGAGTGGAGTGTGGGTTTGTATCAAAGCCAGTTTGCCGACTACCGGCTGCCAACTGTCACTTTTACTCGCCACATGCCACCACATACCAAGTGCCACATATCGAAACATAACAGCGGCAAACATGTCAATTACACGTCCACATGCAGTCTCAAATCAAATTTACGGCGACGCCAAGCGAATATGTGTTACGAGCGCTGTGTGTGTACTTAAACCATATGTAAATTTACAAAGGAGAATGTACGATTCAACGACGGTCGAGTTTGCGCACACATTATCTGGTCATGTCGGCCCGACCAAAACATAGCCGTCAACGGTCAAGACAGACAGTGCGCCAGTTTGCCAGCCTCGACCGACAGGCTGTCCAGCTGCCAGGCAACTCTTTAGGTTGGCGCGCCGTTTGCAGGCGAGCGTACAAACGTTACCGGCCGTTCCGACGGGCAGGCAATTTATTTTGACTTTTACGAGTGCGTCTCGTCGTAAATTAAAACTTTTGCAAATTTAATTTGAGGTGAGTAAAAGCAACACAAACTTGAACTACAACAAGCGTAATTTGAATGTGGTCTTAACGGCCGCAATAGTTTAGCCGCATGACCATAACGCAGCCGACCAATACATTCATACACTCAACATACATACATACTATACTGACGTTCACTAAGCCAACCAATTAACCAACCGCTTAAACCCCCCAACTTGTCCGTGGTGCGTGCAGCTTGAAGATACATACTTAAAGCTGCGAGTGAAGCGGGGAAATCGAAAATGAGGCACAAAAAACGCATCTGTTAACGGACGGTAATTCAGTCGTGGTGGGTAATTAATAATTGCCTATAAAACGCTGTTTTTAAGCAATAAAAAACTGCACAAATTGTAATTGAATAAAAGTGCATAAATCTATGCGCGTATAAGTATGCAGCTGGCACACATCTATTTCGCGACTGCGCCGACGTCGGTGACACGTAGCACGAAGGACAGGGTGAGCAGCGTCCACTCAACATGGTCAGTGATTAATTTCAGCTGTTTGCCACTAGTTGTTGGGCTAAATGCACGCTACACTGCATTGAAGTGGACTGAATGAACTATTATAGGCTTGCTTGCTTATGCCAGCGGAGCTGTGAAGATTTATAATTTTGCAGCGAAAGTGTGGCACGTTGAAAGTTTGGTACGTTGCGATGTCGGCCAATGCCGAGATGTGGATTATTTATGGCCGATAAGAGTTCGAAAATTAAAATCAGCACATTGCAAGAAGTCACCGATTAAGTGGCAATAAGGCCATAAGTGTGGAATATATTTTTAGAAAGAAACTAAATCGAGTCCGAAGCCGAAATAAATTATCTTTCTGAGTTAGCTCTAATTGTGCATATATTATAAAGTTATTAGCTTAATTTAAACGATTTAATATATGTATAAGTCAATTTTTTGTTGCGGAATAGATCTTCAAAGCACTACAATAGAATTGGGGTGAAACCGCTAGGAGTCCAGCAAACAATCTCTATAAATAAGCTACCACAATACGTCAACACAGATAAGTTAAGTTACTGTACTTTTTGAAATCATTTATTATTTTAAATGCATGCATATTGAATAAATAATTTACGATTGGCCACATTTTTGTTCAGTTATTAACTCATTCAGAAAAGCGTCTTAATTATATATAAACACAATCCGCAACAGTCAGGACTGCGTAACCGGAACGGACCCGGATTTTTATCCGGTCAAGGACTGTCAGCTCTGCAGTATTTTGCTGCTACAAAATCAACAACAATTATATATAAACCATCCTCGGTTAGATCAAATAATACCGGAAACTGAATTTCTTGCTTGATACATAGAAAAATAAAAAAAAATTTATATGAGAATAAGACTTCGAAGATAGTTAATTCAAAGCGTAGAGTGATTCCAAAAGCATCTTGGTATTTAAAAACCCGAACCTAATGAGAACCTAAAAACCTTAACATAAGATACTCGGATCCTAAGCCACCATTATAGCGCATTTAACAGTCTCCTACAACCCAGAGATCAATTTACAGACAGATTCAGAAAAATCCAATTTGTTTATCGCGTTTACATTTTTTTTGTCCACACACTTTGGTAGACCGACTAGCCAAATGGCCACTTAAGTATTTTATGCAAATTTTTTGACTTTTTTGCATTACTCGAAATCGCACACTGACAGCTGTTAAGTCAAATTGTGGTTTTATGTATTTTCAAGTATATTTTAGTTTGTGGCAACGTATTTTGCTAACTAAACTGACAGTCGAGGTTAAAGTTTATTATTATTTTTGTAGCTGTCATACAAGTGTAAAATTGACATAAATACGTCGACAGAAGTACGCCGGCGGGGCAGCGGATAAAACAAGCGACAAGAGTTAGTCAGGTGGTCAGTGTGTGCAAATGCTGCTGAGAGAGGGAGGGAGAGGAGGAGCGTTGGGGTTAATGTTGATTTCAACTTAAGCGCAGTGAAAACATTGATTTGGCATTAAACACGTATTTAAATGCATGTGCTAAAATTTATGAATTTGTATATAATATAGTATATCCCAGCAGTAATAATTAATAATGGCTTGGTCCGGCAGTATACCAGATTGTTCAATAAATTTTGTCGTTTGATAAGAAAACACACACTTTATTATTCAGAATAATCTCCTTGAACATTAATACACTTGCTCCAACGATCCTCCAATCTGTGGATCCCATTACTGAAGTGAGAATCCGGATGGTCTGCCAAATACGCTTCAACAGCCGTTATGATCTCTTACTACGCACAAATTTTTTGAGTTGTGGAAAAAAGGAGTTCTGGTCGCTGGGGGCTAATCTGAAAAAGGATTTTTTCTTCTGCAAACCGCGTCTTTTTCCACGAATTTATTGCTTCAACTCTTCCAAAAGGTTGCAGTAATTTTCAGTACTAACTATTTTACCAGTTTGCAAGTAATCAACAAACAAAATTCCTCTCGAATCCCAAAAAACTGATGCCATAACCGTATTGCCCTAATTCCGGAACGAGCTCGTTTCGAAGCCGAACAACCAGGTTCGCACCACTCTTTAGCTTTTTGTTTTGATTCAGGATCATGGTGATAGACCCAAGTATCATCTATAGTGATGAGTCGACGCACAAAATCAACTTTATCCTTTTTAAAACGCTCCAAATGTTGCTGAGAAAATCGTATTTGATATGTTCCATTGTTAACGAAAGTTATCTAAAACCCAAAATTTCACTTAAGATATGGCTCACACTGCCTAATGAGATGTGTAAAGCCCCAACTGAATCTTTCTAAGTCAATCGACGAGCTTCCAAAACCTTATCCAGTATTTTGGTTATGCTTTCTGGTGTTGATGCGCTTTTTGGACGTTCTTCACGTGGATCGTCTTCAAGATGTGTACGACCACATTTAAATTAAGCAACCCATTTTTCTACTGTTCTAATTGTAGGTGAACAATCATTACAGACTTTTAAAATTTGTTCGTGAATTTCTTTTGGTGCTAAAAGTTACAAAAATAAGAATTTTATCTCTGCACGAGATTTAATTTTTTCCATTGTAAAAAAATACTGTGACACGGCGACACTAAATGACATGTAAACAAATAATGAATTGACAGATTGAAACGAAACTTCACATACGTTCATACGAATAGTTTAACAACAAAACAATCGTAAAACGCTTTCTCTTATCGAACGATAAAACTTCTTGAACAACCTGGTACCATTTAATATTCAACAAAGATGGCATCGAGGGCAATGCACCGAGTTAAACGATCTTTCAAATAGACGTAACTTTTTGGTTGCCGTTATCAAAACCTGGATAGTCTTCAGCAAGTATCAGTATCATTTGTTTTCGTAAAAAAAAAGGGTTTTTTACTTGGTAAATGCTTGCTGACTTTAGTGGGTCAGAAGAGAGGAATATGTACTATAAGTTCCTTTGAGAACTCTCCGTACTTACAGTGTAGTCCATTGTGAAAGGACACTATAAATTTCCACAGAGCTTTTCTTCTTAAAATATTTTTTTTTTTTTTTCAATTAACACTAAGAAGTAAACAACAGCCGAGTGTGTTTATTGAAATAAAATGTAGTGAGAATATGGTTAGAGTCTTTAATAATTCAATTAAAGTTTTGATAAATACTACCTAAGTACTCAAGTTTCAGGAAAATCACTCATACGGCTGAATTTTAAGAGTGGATTTCAAAAATATACAAGAGATTTGTAATTATCTGACATCCGCTATTAGAAAACTAAGTTTGTGCATACTTGGATACTTGCATAAAATATTTAATTCTCATTCGGCTAATTTTGTTGGAATGCACGAACTCGGGCTTCAAGACAAAGACCTGTCTTCTATTTTCTTTACGAATGCTTGGATCATTCGCATCGTTGATATACCTTGCTTAGACACCTTCATCTGCCAAACCAAAAATGGTTATCTTAAAAATACTTAAGTAGATTAATAGAGAATACCGACTGCTTTTAAATTACTGATGAATCTGGAAAGCTGACAGTATTCTGGTACCATGGCAACATTTATATCAAAATATTCGCCTGATACTTTTCGTACCACTCGTAAACTCTTGATTTACTACTGGGAATACATGATAAAAGCTTTAGGCTTTCTTAAATTGTAGTCTAGGTTAACATTGGCAGCGATTATCTGTCAACGTGCGACTCTCATTTGTAACCTCAGCCGACAAAATATCGCATTTCATTAAATTTGTTAACAAAGCCGACCGTTCACATACAAGAATAATTTAATATTTAAATAAGTCTGAATGCATTTGTATCCGTTGTATGTACCATAATTTCGCACACCAAACGAAAGACATTTTTATTTTTCTTTGCTAGGGGATCCTTTCATTTGTCGCAACCCGTCGTAAGCGACATTTACCGTTGCCGACACACTCGAACTGTCAAACTTCCGTTAAGCCATCCGTTATTACTAAATATATGCACATGCTTTTGATGTGAGTCTAACTAACTACTCTCTTCCGCCATTCTGTCATTCTTTTATATTGTTAGAAGGCAACTAACTAACCGCTAACTACGACTTCCTTTGCTCTGGATGAATAAATAAATTTGCCGTCGTCTGTGTCATTATTCAGCTATTATTGTTGGCATTTCCTTTCGACACTTTGCCATTTGCTGACTTTGCTTGAATATGTATATAAATATACATATACCTGGTGGCTTACTTTATTTCTTACCATTTATCATTGCTTATGCTTAAGGAATGCCACAGTGGATAGCCTTCCCTAATTTTATTACAATGTTGGGAATTTTATTTACCTGTGCTTATTTTTGCTTATGATGCTATCTGTCAAATTATATGGACATTAAAAAAATACTTATTTTTTATTATTTCTCTTTATGAAAATTGAAGATTTAAAGTTAACATGAAAACCACTTTGTACAATGTTTTGGCAAAATTGAAGAAACTAATTTTTCTCAGATTTTATATCAGGTTATTCTAAGATCGCTGAGTATGGTAACATACAAATTTGGTTTGTTTGTTATCGAACATACGTAATTACTCGGTGAAATTGCGAAGTATAAGGATGTTCAGCACAAAGTGGTCTACAAATTTTTTCCAGGTCTAAAGCCACACTGATAAAGCCAGTTTGTAACGGAGGGTGCTAATCTTTCACACAATACTTTCGATAGAACCTTATATGCGATGTTGAGAAAGCTTATCCCACGGTAGTTGGCGCAGATTGTGGGGTCTCCCGTTTTTGAGGATTGTGTATAGCACACTTAATTCCAATCGTTGGGTATGCTTTCGTCCGACCATATTCTACAAAGAAGCTGATGCATGCTCTTTATCAGTTCTTTACCGCCTTGTTTGAATGGCTCGTCCGGCAATCCATTGGCCCCCGCCGCTTTATTGCTCTTCAAAAGGGTAATTACTATACGGACTTCTTCATGGTTGGGAAATGGAACGACATCATCGATCCGGAATCGGGTTCATCTTCTTCTGGTGCTATGATTAACTGCCATTTCGCGGGCTGGAGAAGTGTTCCCTCCATAATTTCAATATGTTCTGGTCATCGGTTACTAGATCACCTCTGGGGGTTCTACAATAGTATTCTTTGGTCTTGAAGCCTTCTGTTAGTCGCCGCATATTTTCGTAGAATTTTCGAGTATTACCCCTGTGGGCCAGCTTTTAAAGCTCTTCATACTCACGCATTTCGGCCTCTCTCTTTTTATACTCAGGGTGACGAGTAGAGTTGAAATCCGGACGTCTGTCTGTTCGTCCGTGCAAGCTGTAACTTGATTAATAATTGAGATATCATTATGAAATTTGGTACACGTATTTCTTGGCTCCAAAGGAAGGTTAAGTTCGAAGAGGGGCAAAATCGAACCTATAAAGTGTCATAACTAAGCCATAAATAAAGATATTAAAGTGAAATTTGGCACAAAGGATCGCATTAGGGAGGGGCATATTCGAACGTTATTTTTTTGTACATATCTTGGAAACTACTATAGCTATGTCAACCAGACTCTACAGAGAAAGAAGAAATCGGATGATAACCTCCTCCCATACAAAGGTTATGTTGAAAATCACTAAAAGTGCGTTAACCGACTAACAAAAAACGTCAGAAACACTAAATTCCACGAAAGAAATGGCAGAAGGAAGCTACACTATTATTAATATTTTCTTACTACCCTGATAGCATGTACGAAATATGGGGGAAATCGGTTCACAACCACACCTTCTTCCAATATAACGCTATTATGAATTAAATTTGATGCCTTCTCTGTATAATATACACATTAGGAGCCAATGATGATAGCGGAATAAAACTTTACACAAATACGGTATTTGAGATGAGGTATCCCTTGTGGAAAAATTGTCGTGATCGGACTATAACTTTTCAAGGTCCCTGATATCGWACACGAAGAACTCAGTGCCTAACCTAATCTAATTTTTCCCCGAAAATATCGGTAAATCAATACAGTTAAAATAAATAAAAATATTAGTTTGTCAAAAAAGTCTTGCGGTATTTTTATGGAATTTTCAATTGTTCATAAAATTTATTTTGATGACTCATGCCCAGCTCTTGACCGATGTTACGGCTGCTACTATGCTGGTCTCTTTCGGCCAATTAAGCGACTTTATCGCAATTTTCGACGACAGGCCTTCCGGAGCGTGGCGCATCTTCGACCACCTCTACACCAGAACGAAAACGTTGAAACCATCGTTGTGCGGTGGAAATCGAAACTGTATCGGGTCCATAAACTGCACGAAATTTTATTGGCGGCTTGAGATGCATTTTTGCCTTTATCGTAGCAGTACTGTAAAATATGCCGTATTTTCTCTTTACTTTGCTCCATGTTTGCGACGCTATAACTCACGAACGACTTAAAAGAAACGACAATCAATCAAACACGTGTTAGCGCGTGAAATGAGCTTTCCAAAAAGGTATAGCATAACCCGATGCGACGAATAAAACTAGAACTACGCGTTCTCAGCGCCAACTAGCGAAAATACCGCAAGACTTTTTTTGAAAACCATACAATTCAATAATCAAAGTATACAAATTGATCTAAGCTATTTAATTTTACAGCAAAATAAAAAATTATGTAAATGTTCGGTGACACCCGAACTTAGCTCTTCCTAACTTGTTTTCACATATGTACGTTTGGTGAGGTTAGTCTGGTATGATAAGGACTAACGCATAGACCAGTTTTGGCCTTTAGCGATTATTTTCATAAAACAAATTTCTGAAAATGTTTTTCACTAACACAGTTCTACTGTCCATATCTACTTAAATATTTATCCATAGTTTGTTTTTACCGACATGGCATGCTCCGTTTTCGAATTGATTGTTGCAAAGTGTCAAAGATTTCCGCTACACAAATCCTTTCGTCTCGTTTCATGGCCCCAAATTTCTAACGCTTTTCGCATTGCAATTGCCATTGCCGTTGTTTGTGTTGTCACCTTCGCCATTGTTACTCGTACAGTTGCTGTCACCTTCGGTGCTTTTGTGTTGCCGTGCTGCCATTTTCGCTGTTGCTGTTGACAGATAACAAATTGTAGTGTTTCCTTCCTGTCGCATTTACCATTTATTACACGTGACAGCTTCCGTTTCGTGGGCGTTGTTGGTGTAATTGTTAGTTGCCGCTGCTGCCACAGTGGCAACGTATGACTGCAAATCTGCAAATGTTCGCCATACGTTATTACAACACGATTTACTATCGTTATTGTTATTGTACGTACATATGCGAGTGTGAAAATAGTTTCTACTACTGTTTGAATTCTCTTTTGCTTGTATTTTGTTGTTGCTTTTGTTGCCTCTGATATGTCCGAGCGTGCAAATATCGAACACAAACAACGGAAAAGTTACAATAACGGCGACATGTGTAAGTCATGACTTTTGTAAGAATATCTGCGCTGTTGCCAGTTGCCTGCCGGCTGTGGCCTCCTCCCTTCTTTCGATTACCGAAATCCTACCTAAAATGTTGCAACGCAGTGCAAAGCCCAGAGAATGCCGTTGAATCGCTTCGGTTTGGAAAAGTGCTTGTAAAACAGTGCTTCGTTTGTGTTTCATGGCAACCGCTGAGAATTGTGGATAAAGTGAGCTCTACCGTACAACTATAACTGTACAAATGTGCGAAAGCTGATAAACTAAAGAAAGTTATTGGTAAGCAGATTGCTTAACTGTAGTACTATTGTGAGAAATACTTGGCTACGAAAATGTTGAGCTTTTTCAAAAAAAAAGTATTCCCAACATAAGGATACTGCCAGGTTTAGCGCTGAGACGTGCGGGATGGGATAGATACCGAGAGTTGAAGAGGGAAGCGAGACGCATTTGTGGACAGAAAAAGAAAGAGGCCGAAATGCGTGAGTACGAAGAGCTTGATAAGTTGGCCGACAGGGGTAATGCTCGAAAATTCTACGAAAATATGCGGCGGCTTACAGAAGGTTTCAAGACCGGAGCATACTCTTGTAGAACACCCAAAGGTGATCTAGTCACCGATGCCCAGAACATACTTAATTATGGAGGGAGCACTTCTCCAGCCTGCTGAATGGCAGTGAACGCGAAGGCGAACCCGATTCCCCAATCGTTGACGATGGAGCAGATGTTCCATTGCCCGACCAGGAAGAAGTTCGAATAGCAACTATCCGCCTGAAGAACAACAAAGCGGCGGGGGCCGATGGATTGCCGGCCGAGCTATTTAAACAAGGCGGCGAAGAACTGATAAGGAGCATTCATCAGCTTCTTTGTATAATATGGTCGGACGAAAGCATGCCCAACGATTGGAATTTAAATGTGATATGCCCAATCCACAAAAAAGGATACCCCACAATCTGCGCTAACTATATCCGAGATAAGCGCTCTCAACATTGCATATAAAGTTCTATCGAGTGTGAAAGATTAAAGCCCACCGTCAACAAACTGATTGGACCTTATCAGTGTGGCTTCAGACCTGGAAAATCAACAACCGACCAGATATTCACCATGCGGCAAATCTTGGAAAAG